>NW_027332426.1:1788201-1932365 GCF_000442705.2 Elaeis guineensis
ATAAATTATAGTTAAATCAATTAATCGGTAAAAATTTTAATATCTATGTTTGATGCTTCCTTTCCTTGATCAAATTTTTTCTAGCACCACACATTCCTCGGGCAATAACTAAAATGGTTGACCCACAATGGTGAGTACCAGATAACATGGTGGTTGGCACTTGGATCTTAGGTGAATGCATCAAATGCAATAACCCTAAGTCTTGGCAATGTACATCCATATGCAGCATTCCAAGGCTCTATGCATCACATGCACTGGATTTTAATTTCATTGAAAATTAGATTATGAGATCTAATCTAAAAAGAAACTTATTATATAAGTCAAAAAATTATGGAATTTTATATCCAAGATTCGATCATGGATTGATAATATTTATTATAAAAAATACATTAAGGATATCAAGTAAACATCAATCAGAAAATCTAATTTTGACGTAGTTTGAACTAGATCTAATCCATATCACAAAAATAATATGAAATTTGATTGAATCAATCAAAGGTGGCTCTGATACCACTATTAGATTCTTGTGATGCAGTGAAATATAAATTTTAAAAATTTTAACATGCACTCAATAATTGAAAATAAGGTTTAACAATTAAACAAGAGCATCGGAACACAAAATCCTAGGAACCCCTTGATGATTACAATCAAATGATCAAAAAACATACATATCAGGAAGAGATCAGAAGTCATATACCAATGAGAAGACCATGATCTGGTAATTTTGAGACCTCCATGAGACTCCAAAGTAGAAGTCCTCCAATAGTGATCCACACGGGACTGATCAGGGCCCTTCCCAATTTGTCATAGTGCTGTAGTCTTCTTTGCAAGCTCGCTGCCGATCATCTTTCACAAGAACTGGTTACACTATAGCTTTTATGCCTTTATGACCTCTACTAAAATCTCTTTAGAAATTCTTTCTCAAAAGATCTCACCACACATAAATCAGATTTTATGTTCCACACATGAACAATCTGATTTTTGGACAAGCATCTCATGCTTTCTATTTTCTCTTTTTCCTTTCTTTCTATTTTTCTTTTTCTTATCCTTTTCTTTTTCACTTCAAATTTTTTTTGACTTATCCTCATCTAATCCCACACCTAATGCCATTTTTTGAATAAATTTTATACCATATAGGATGTCCCTTATATAAGGAATGAAGGGGCACCTCATAAGTCACCAAGGGGCACCAACTCTTGGTGTCCCATCTTCCTTACACGGTATCCATTAATTTTTTTCCATAGAATTCAAAGGCATGGCATAGAAATAGAAGAGATTAACTAGCAGAAAGACTCTTCTTCTACCTAAAAAAATTATAACACCAACTCTTGGCGCGTGGGAAAGAAATTAGCATGAGATACCAAGAGTCCTCAACAATTAAGACTCTTCCATAAACTCAATGCATATATGAAAGGCTATCCAATTTAATTGGCTTTCAAACTCCTTACCAGAGAAGGACTCTTTCTTCTCTTCTGTGCCCATAATCCCAAAAGATATTTCATGTCACGAGGAATTAAGAAACGCATAAAAATAATGGAAGGAATCAAGAGTTCAGTATGAAATGCACTCTTCCATTTCAACGCACAAAAAGTGGACATCCCATATTTATTTTGGTATGAAGTTCCTTCCTAGAGAAGGACTCCTTCTCCTTTTCCATGCCCATATGTCCCAAGGTGCCATTTGATGGCACACAAAATTAAGGGATGTGTGGAACATGTAAGGAAATTAAGATAAGTAAAGGAGAAGGATTCCTCTCCTTAAACTTTCAAAATAAATGTGATGCCAATTAATTTAATGCATGTGGTTTTGATGTAGAGGTGGTCGATTCATATGGAACTCTTCTATAAAATTCAGATAAATCAACTAATAATTAGATGGTTCAAATCCAATCACATTAGGTCAAGGCAACAAGCAAAGAGTTAGCACAAACACATTTGCACTGAACCTAATTGGGAATTAGGGTTAATTCATGTGCTAGCAATTTAATTAACCCATTAGATTTACAATAAATCCAAATAGATTAGACCAAGATCAAGTTTCAATTGTGTATGACCCATTGAGTTTCAAATCTAGCCAGCAATGGACTAAGACTCTCGATGTAACCCTAATCCAATTGGATTAGATCAGCTCATGAGTCTCAATCAACTAGGACTCTTCCTAATTGATTTTTGAATCAAATTTTTTTAATTCTGATGAGTTCACAAGTCAAGATTGATGTCTAGCAATGTATCATGACTACCTAAAATATTTAAAATTTGATAAAAATATTAAAATTATCTTTTCATGATGAGTACCATGCAATTCAATCCTTCAATCACACAACATCCCAGAAAGGTCATGGGTATGAAAATATATCAAATCCAAATATCTATCCATATATATCTCGATCTGATAATGATGACTCAGTTGGTTCAGTACAAATCTTTTCTACTATTCATCCTTGCTCTAGCCAAAGACTCTTAGAGTCATCATTCTATGAGATCATATAGGATGTTCTCTCCTCCTACAAGGAGTGAATGATTCTTTATTGACCACTCACAACCTTTATGTATACTTTGCCATACCCAAAATATCTCACACATATCTCAAAATGATGTGCTAGGAAATAAACCAAAGTAAGGGTCCATGTACACAAGGTACTATGATGATCTCAAATCAAAGGATCACATGCACCACTTCCACTAAAGAACCATCTATTGACATCCTGTAAGGCTCCATCAGATGTTCTTCCTGTGGATCAGTTCAGTGAACTCAATTCTCTGATGAGCACCTACATTCTTATATTAGTGTCACCACATAAGTGATTGTGAAATCAACCACCCTCTCCATAGAGCATACATAAGATGTACCAGTCTTATTGATATCATCGATCTCCGACTCGATGATCCAATGATTGAAAATATTTTAGATTCGAGCTATCAAGATTTTAGATCTTATTGGCATGATCTCATTATGGTCCTAAAATCATTATCCTAATCTATGGAGTTTATCATAATAAAAAAATATGATGTAGCAAATGATAAAACATAATACTTCATGAATAAAATAACAATGTCATGCAAATAAGTAGGAAGAAAATAAAGAAAAGTCCCTTCGCATCCCCATGCGATTGACTTGTAGGGCACTATTCTTTCACTAATAGAGTTTATCATATGACTGATGATGAGGTTTGATGATTTATCTACGACCTACCATCTAGTCGGGACTCACGATAGAGGGACTGAATCACATGTTAACTACACCTTAAGATTTTTTTTAGTTCTACTGGATTGCCACTACATACTGCTAGGTGTCATTGGTGAATTATGAGAGCTCACTAAGATTGTTCGGAATCAATAATCCTTGATGAGTTAGAATAAAATTGTTTCGACCCATTGAAAAAAGTTTCTATGATACAATGATAGAGATCATTGTATATCTCACTACCAGATAGAATTGAACCTATGAGGTCACACAACAAAGGGATTAGATCTAGAATAAGCAATTGGATTTATAAAGTTTCAATTGGATTTAGAGAAATCCTATTGAGTTCAGGATAACTTTACTAGCACATAGTTGAACCCAATTTTTTCTTTACGTTTGAATTTCTTATTTGATAAGATTTGTTGGGTATAAAATAACCCTAATCAAAGTTCGTAAAAGACCGACCCTTCCAGGACTCTTCCGGCTTCCGACCTTGTGCAGCATCTTTCTGAACTCCCTCGATCGTCCGAGCTTTCGTAATACCATTCGAACTTCTCCAATAATGAGCTCCTCTATTCATCTACCAGACTGCTCCAAATGCTCTCTGAGCTTCACTATCAGCCGATTTTCTACAGTGATCGACTATTCTCCGAATCTCTTTCAGACTTCTTCTGGCCACGGACGACTTTACTCTGAACATCTTTCGAACTTCGTTAATGATCGAGCTTCTCTAGCTGCGGGACTTCTACAATAAGAAGTCTCCATCTGAGCTTCCACGGTAGTCGATCTTCGTCCGAGCTTCTACAATAAGAAGTCTCTATCTGAACTCCTACAAGAGCCGGACTCCGTCCGAACTTCTACGACAGAATTGAATCCCAGACTCCTCCAACGTTCGACCTTCCCCAGTGTCCTTAAGACTCCTCCAGTGGACGAACCTCTACAGCGCCATCCAAACTCCACTGTCGGACGACCCTCTACCAGATTCCTCATGAAACCGGACTCTCCGACGGACAATCTACAGACGAGCTTCCACATCAAGTAAATTTCAGACGGACTCTCCTAGCAACTAGACTCTTACCGGACTTCTCCAACAGAAAGTCTCCATCCGAGCTTCTACAGCAGATGACTTCCGCCTGCAGCATCAGTGCCCAATCAGTGCCCAAGGCACCCGACAACAGTGCATTCGTTGGCAACCTCGAAAATATCCGAGCTTCTCTTAGATTGCAGAGACAGAGAGCCATTCCGCTCCATCAGACATCCCAGTCGAGCTTCAGCCATCAGGCCCGAACTCTCTGGCAAGTCGCGATAATGGCCACTACCCCACTCCACTCTCTGTAACAGATTCCACGCGGCCCCACTACTCTCTGGTAAGTCACGACAACGGACACCACTCCACTCTCTATAACAAACTCCACGTGGCCCTGAATAGCCCCCTGATGCCACTACTCTCCATAACAAACTCTGCGTGGCCCTGAACGGCCTACTATCAGGCAGTTATGCTCTCCGTCTATAAAAAGGGGACCCCCAGATATGTTCTTCTCTAAGCTCTAAACTCTATCTCGAAACTCTACTAAAATTCCATTCAAGTGCTCCATTTATGTTGAGGCAGAGTACTGACTTGAGATCGGAGGGTCTTGTCGGAGCACCCCCAACTCTGGTTTAGACTTCCCTTGCAGGTCCCGATGGCAGACACGATCCCCTCGACTCCAGCTTCTCGGGCATCGGTGGAATTCTGCACAATAGAATTGGCGCTAGAGGAAGGGTGGCTGTGTCTTCGTAGTACCCTTGTTCTTAAAGGAGTACTCAACAGGATTGTCTTCGATCATCTTCCTCGACATTTTTTCCTTCTTCTCCTGCTAGATCTCCACCTGATGCCTCCCCGAAAGGCATCCACCAGGTGATCCACGACCTCCACGATCAGATCTCAGCGAGACCCGCAAGCTCCGACCTCGTCTGCAGTTTTCCAGGCTCCTCCTCTGGCAACGGCAATCGGCATGGAGTAGTTCGACTTGCTGGTTCAGCAGGTCAGGGGCCTCACCGAAGTAATGCAGACCATGTAGCAGCAGCCGCAATAGCCGTAGGCTTTAGTGTGACTGGAAAGAGCATCATCAGAGTTCCAGAATTCGACAACCGGGCGAGCCACTTGGGCCAGTCGCCCTGTCTTCCTCGAAAAGGGGAAGCAGAAGGCGGAGAGCCCTTCATCCGATCACGATTCCAACCCCGGAGGGTCCCTACCTCCGTTCCACCAGAAGACCATCGAGACTCATAGTCAAGAGGACCTCTTGGATCAAAGATTTCAAGAGATGAACCGGTGGATCGAAGAGCTCCGTCATGCTCCCACTGCTTACGGTGAAGACATCTGTACTAACCCTCCTTTCTCTCAAATGATCATGCAGGAACCAATCCCGCCAAACTTCAAGCTCCCCCAATTCGAAAGCTACGACGGGATCTCGGATCCGGTTGACCACCTGGAGGCCTTTCAGACAATGATGCTGCACCATGGCGTGCCAGATGCCATCCTGTGTCGAGCTTTCCCATCCATCCTGAAGGGAGCAGCAAGAAATTGGTACTCGACACTGAAGTCGGGTACCATCTTCTCCTTTGATCAGATAAGCCATCAGTTTGTGGCTCATTTCGTCAGCAGCCGGCATCTCTGAAGAGGTTCGGGATCTCGGATCCGGTTGACCACCTGGAGGACTTTCAGACAATGATGCTGCACCATGGCATGCCAGATGCCATCCTGTGTCGAGCTTTCCTATCCATCCTGAAGGGAGCAGCAAGAAATTGGTACTCGACACTGAAGTCGGGTACCATCTTCTCCTTTGATCAGATAAGCCATCAGTTTGTGGCTCATTTCGTCAGCAGCCGGCATCCCCGAAGAGGTTCGGAGTCCCTCATCAACATCAAGCAAAAGGAGGGAGAGTCCATCTGAACTTACGTCAACCGCTTTAATGCCACCGCATTGGAGGTCCGAAATCTGGACCAATCAGTTGCAATGGCCGCCCTGAAGAGCGATCTTTAAAAGAATGATCTTCTGATCTTCCTGAAAAAGAAGTATCCCAGGGACTTCACTGATCTGCTAGCTCGGACCGAAGGATATGCCCGAACAGAGAAAGCCTTCAAGCTGAAGGATGAGGAGGCCACGAAGGAGCGGCAGGCGGGTGACTCCAGCAAGCTCGCAGTTGAAAAAGGGCCGAGTGAAGCTCGGTCACGTTCTCGAACTCCCCTTGGACACAAGCATGTCCGCACTCCTCTCCGGGCTCGTAGGCAGAGGAGCTCGGACCGCAGGATTCGATGGAGCTCTCCCCCAAGAAGATTCCACAGCTATGCCCCCTCAATGCTCTAAAAGCTCAAGTGCTAATGGAGGTCAGGGAGTAGCTGTCAAGGCCGAAAAGGATGCGCACACACCCCGAGAAGTGCAATCCTATCAAGTTCTGCCTCTATCATCGTGACCACGGCCATGACACGGAGGAGTGTATTCAGCTCCGGGATGAGATCGAGGAGCTCATCAGACGATGTCGGCCCGACAGATTCATTGATGTCGGTCTGAAGGTAGAAAGATCGACCGAGGGCCCTACCACAACCGGAGCCACCAAGGAGGGAAGAACAGTCTGAAGATCGACCTCCAATCGGGATCAACAACACCATCTCTGGAGGACCCCGATGGGGAGCAAACCTTCCTCGACTATGGAATTTGAAAAATCTACGAATGTATTACCAATAACTTTGCCTTAAATAAAAGTTTCTTTCATATTCGCATATCTTTTCTTTTGGCATGAGCTTGTAACGACAGGAAGTAGCTCCTTCAGACAATCAAAATTAACCATGTCAGGAATAGGAGAAAAACCTCATCCTGACACGAACGAAGGCCTGGTTATTTAGAGACCGGATGAGGGGAGAGGCCCTTGCAACGGCCCTTATGTGCCCCCACAGCTATGTTAGAAACAGGAGGAGAACCTTGTCCTAACATGAGCAAAATCAAAGGCCTAATTATTTAGAGACCGGATGGGGGGAGAGGCCCTTGCAACGGCCCTTATGCGCCCCCACAGCCATGTTAGGAACAGAAAGAGAATCTCATCCTAACATGAGCAAAGTTGAAGGTCCGGTTATTTAGAGATCGGATGGGGGGAGAGGTCCTTACAATGATCCTTATGCGCCCCCACAGTCCTACTAGAAACAGGAGGAGAACCTCGTCCTAATATGAGCAAAGTCGAAGGCCAGGTTATTTAGAGATCGGATGGAGGGAGAGGCCCTTGCAACGGCCTTTATGTGCCCCCACAACCCAAATATGAGCTGAAATTGACTGTGTCAGGAACAGGAGGAGAACCTCGTCCTGACACAAATGAAGACCTGATCGTTCAAGATCAGATGAGGGAGGAAGTCTCCTCAATGGCTCCTTTACACTCCTACAACTCTATTAAGAGTAGAGGAAAAACCCTCACTCGAACACAAAAAAAAGGGAAGAAAGAGAATAGGGGAAAGCGACGAGCTACGCGGTGATAAGGAAAAATAAACTACATCAAAGACACAAGGAACCTCGTTTCAACGAGAAAGAAGACCTTTGTCAAAAACCCTCAGTCTCTAAGAGATAACCCAATGCTAGCAAGAGAAAATCGACTTTCTTAAGATAACGAGAAGTTTGGACCCCCAAGCTTGAGCACCGAGAGGAAGCATCAAACTGGGTGGCCTCGAAAAGACCCTCGATAATGAACAAAAAGGGCAAATCAATACGACGACGATCAGGAACCTTCCAACAACGTCAACATTGAACAAGACAAAAGACGGAAGAAGCTCGATAAACAACAATTCAAAGTAAGAATAGACAAGGTAATGAGAAAATTCCTTTTCATTTCATTAGTAAAGTGTGCATTACAAAGCCTTTGAAGGACAAAAAAAAATGACAAGAAAAAAAAAGAATACATGGAAGAACAAAAGATAAAAGAAGCTCTAAGGAAGCTCGGCTTCTTCCGACTTCAGCTCTCGGTTCCAGTCATTGTCAGGGATTGCTTTAAGTTTTGACTTCTTCTTCCAGTTATTCTTTCTTAACAGCATCTCCCGATACATTTGGTGGAACCGTCGGCTTTCGCCCTCCGACTCCCGAAGCCTCTTCCTCAGAACCTCGGACTCCACCTTGGCATCTTTGACCGCCTGCTACTCGTAGGCTAGTTGAATCTTCAGCCGCTGTAGTTCGGCCTTCTCCTATCCAAGGGCCATAGATAGTTCTTCCATGGTCCCCCTCAAGGAGAGGAGCTTGTCGGAGTCTTGTTCAGAGATGACATGGACTCTCTTAGACAACTGCCTTTGAAGGTGAGCAACCTCGTCGGTCGCCATCTTGAGCTTCCTTCGGTAGTCATCTACTTGCCCACACCAGCCGACTCGGTAGGTATTATAGTTCGCCTTGGCATCCTGCAGCTACTTCTGAAGGTCGAAAATTTTTTTCGACCAGTCACGATCGTGGTCAGCCTGAGTTGCGAGTCAGGACGAGCCCCCTTCCAACTGGCCGATCTTCTCCCGTGCAGCCGCCAGTTCGACTTCAAGGGAGCTGATCTTGGAAGCCTGAGTCCAAGATCGGTCACTGGCACATTTTCGAAGTTCCTTAAGCTCTGTCACGAAGTTAGCCTTCCTCCAGGTGTAGTCCATGAAACCCTTTTTGTGGAGGTCCCGAAAGCGAGCAGCCTCCGTAGTGACTTCCGAATTGCTCTCCCTCAGCCGGTGAAGTTCGTCATCCAGCTTCTTTGATTTCTTCATCAAGTGACGAACTTTCCTTCTGAGATCTCGGATCATCAACTTCAGAGAAATCTCCTGTGGTAGGGGAAGAGCTTTGGCAGGGCACTGTCGTTAGAAGACAAGAGCGCCACAACACAAATTAGTGCAAGAAAACAAAAGAGAAGAAAAAGAATGCAGAGTAAGACAAAGGAGCTCTCTGTAAAGGAGAATCCGGTTTCATTGATTAAATAGTTCTTAAGTACAAGAGAATGAAAAAAAGTTGCAAAAAAAAAAAAACAAAATTAGAGGTTTCGGACCTTCGGGGCAGAAGTGGGGGAGCTCGATGCCCCTGGAAGGTCGGTCGCAGCAGCCACGGCAGTCGAGGAAGTCTCAGCTGGAGGAAGACCGATAGCAGCTTCTGAAGGCCCGGCTTCGTCATCGGATGCCTCATCCAGGAAGCCAAGGTCCAGCTCGGGAAACTTTCTGATCACCTTCTCTTGGCAAAGTTCGAAGTCCTTGATGAAGACGGCCTGGCCGAACTCAACCTTCAGATCCCTCATCTCGGAGGAGATTTTGAACTCCTCCACTGCCCGGACCATTGCCTCCGAGACCAGGGTCGGGATCTGTACCTTCAACTCGGAGACCTCGGCCTCTGCTTTCTTTCTCTCCTCCTCTAAGGTGGCCCTCAAGTTTGCCGAGGTCTGCCCCTCCTTCTGTAGCGCCTCTTGGAGACTCGCAACTTCGGCAATCTTTCCTTGAGGCAGGTGGCCTCGGTCAGGTGACCTTCCTCCGCCTGGACAACCTCCTTCCTACCATCATTTATCGCCTCAATGTTGGCGATGAGCTGGTGTCCAATCTGCTAGAGCGGCCAAGGAGTCAATATAAAAGCGAGGAATAAGCAAAGTAAAGAGGCAGGAAGAAGGAGTAAATTGACCTACCTCGAGAAAGGACCTCGGAGAGTCCAGACCCGCTGCTCAGTATCGGCGTGAACGATCCTGTGGACGACCTCGGGCAGGATGCACCCGTCGACCAATCTCTTTATTAGATCTCTATTGTTGAAGGGCTTCTCCCCAGATCTTCTTCGGAGCCATCGGCCCCCTCGATGGCAGCCCTACTGCTGCAGCTCTTGCGGGCCAATATCTTCTTTCTCCTTCTCCATTTGACCCCTGGTGCCTCCTCGGGCCGGGCCTCTGGAGTAGGAACCTCGATCAGGGGGCTCCTCGAAGAGGCCTGGGGGACTACGGGCTCGATGTCGGAGGAAGCATCGACAGCAATGTCCACCTGGGTAGGCACAGTCGGGCTGGTCTCTTCTGCCCTTGCCCTCGTCGCCGCCCCCGAGGATGCTGCGCCTTTCTTTTTGTGGGTCTTGAGATCCTGGGCTAGCATTCGAGCCACGTCGGCATCCATATCTATAGTAAATGAGGATCGACACAGCTTAACAAAAGAACAAGAAGAAAGGGGAAGCAGCGAACGACAAAGAAAAAAATGTATATATATATAACAATACCGACAGGGTTGAGAGGGCTTAGGCCGATGTTGAACAAGAGTTGTTCCTTCAGGACGTTGGAGAGAAGAGGAGCTGGATAAGCCTCGAGTTTATTGGAGGCTTCAAGGTCGTCCTGTCCCAGGCTAGACACCCGGCGGACGGAATCCCTCAGGGAGCCCCAGGGAGGCAACCCCAACTCCAAGGTCGGACATCGGATAAAGAAGTACCTCTCCTTCCAGTTGTGGATAGAAGAGGGGGCACCTTTCAGCAACCCCTTTCTACCGAACTGAGGGGAGAAGTACCACCAGTCTTTTGCGAGGGATGATGCTTGAAGGTATAAAAATTTCTAAACAAAGAAAGGGTTGGCCGAACTTCAGCTAAACTATAGAGGAAGGAAATCCTATCAGAAATCTAAAGGAGTTCGGTGCTACAGAAATTAAAGAAATGTTTAAGAAGCGAAAGAGAGCAATAACAAAAGGTGGAAGCAGAAGTCGAAGTCCAGTGCGGAAAGCTTCTTGGTATAAACAGAAGTAGCCGGAGGGAGGGGCGCTAGCCCGGCCAGTCGGCCCGGGAAGCTCTAGCTCGTTCTCCGAAGAAATTCCGTACTGAATCCTAATCAGTGAGAGTTCCTCCAGAGTCAGAGAGCTAGGGATGGTGTCTGGTATAAAGACCAGACGAAGTTCATCTACAGAACTAAGATTTTGGGGGGTTGGAACGGACGAACTCCTAGAACTGCTAGAGGAGGAAGTGTTGGAGGACATTTTGAATCAAGTGAAAACCCTAAAAATCTCGAAAAAATTGACAAAAATAAGAAACGGGACGCTCGTGGACAACCGAACAGGCAAAATGTAAAGGAGGAAAAATGGAAGAAGAACAGAAGAAAAAATATATAGGGGAGAGTTCTGGAACTAACCTAAGCTGGTCCAAAGGATGCAGAGATGCAGAGATGGGGACGACTCGAAGAACGCCTTAGGCCGAGAAGGATGCTGGGGAAGAACAGAACTCTCAGGAAGAAGGAGGGACCGAAGAAACTTCCAGGCAAAGTGAGACCCCCGAAGGAGGGAGGCGGATTTAAATAAGCGACGAGGTCTAGCGCAGTAATGATTGCGGATCTCCTTTGACTGATCTACAACCGCCACATGTCCCACTCACCATGGCAGGCGGCTGAAAGTGACTGACGCTGACAGAATCATTATTGCACCGTATCTGGAGCAACGCTCCAGCAAAAATTTCGAAAAAATCTTTTTGGATCACCTCGATTTGAAAAGGCTTCAGCACCAGCACGCCAGACGCCAAAATATCTGGAAACAACCGAGTGCGAAAATCAAGGGAGGCAACTTCGGCTGTGAAAATTTTTCTGTACTTCCTTCATTCGAAATCCGAACTCGAAAGTAGAGGGACTGGTATTGGGTATAAAATAACTCTAGCCGAAGTTCGTAGAAGGCCGACCCTTCCAGGGCTCTTCCAGCTTTCGACCTTGTGCAGCATCTTTCTAAACTCCCCCGACCATTCGAGCTTCTGTAATACCATCTGGACTTCTCCAATAATGAGCTCCTTCATTCATCTACCGGACTGCTCCAAATGTTCTCTGAGCTTCACTATCAGCCAATTTTCTACAGTGATCGACTATTCTCCGAATCTCTTCCAAACTTCTTCCGGCCACGGACAACTTTACTCCGAACTTCTTCCGAACTTCGTCAATGACCGAGCTTCTCTAGCAGCGGGACTTCTACAATAAGAAGTCTCCATCCGAGCTTCCACGGTAGTCAGTCTTCGTCCGAGCTTTTACAATAAGAAGTCTCTATCTGAACTCCTACAAGAGCCGGACTCCGTCCGAACTTCTACAATAGAATTGAATCCCAGACTCCTCCAACGTTCGACCTTCCTCAGTGTCCTCAAGACTCCTCCAGCGGACGAACCTCCACAGCACCATCCGAACTCCACTATCGGACGACCCTCTGTCGGATTCCTCATGAAATCGAATCTCTCCGACAGACAATTTACAGACGAGCTTCCACATCAGGCAAAAAATTTCAGACGGACTCTCCTAGCAACTGGACTCTTACCGAACTTCTCCAACAGAAAGTCTCCGTCCAAGCTTCTACAGCAGATGACTTCCGCCTGTAGCATCAACGTCCAATTAGCACCCAAGGCACCCGACAACAGTGGATTCATCAGCAACCTCAGAAACATCCAAGCTTCTCTTAGATTAAGAGACAGAGAGCCATTCCGCTCCATCAGACATCCCAGCTGAGCTTCAGCCGTTAGGCCCGAACTCTCTGGCAAGTCGCGACAATGGCCACTACCCCACTCCACTCTCTGTAACAGATTCCATGGGCCCCACTACTCTTGGCAAGTCACGACAACGGACATCACTCCACTCTCCATAACAAACTCCACGTGGTCCTGAACGGCCCCCTGAGCCACTACTCTCCGTAACAAACTCCACGTGGCCCTGAACGACCCACTATCATGCGGTTACAGACATCGCTGTCAATCAGTTACGCTCTCCATCTATAAAAAGGGGATCTCCAGATACGTTCTTCTCTAAGCTCTAAATTCCATCTCGAAACTCTGCTAAAATCTCATTCGAGTGCTCCATTTCTGTTGAGGCAGAGTACTGACTTGAGCATCGGAGGATCTTGCTGGAGCACCCCCAACTCCGATTTAGACTTTCCTTGCAGATCCCGACGACGGACGCGATCCCCTCGACTCCAGTTTCTCCGACGTTGGCAGAATTCTGCACCAACAAGATTAATTCAAACTTAATTATTTGCTAATAATCTAAATGAATTAGATTCATTAGACTCCAATTTTATGCGCCTAAATTTTGGATTAAATGAATTAAGAGTGCAAGTCTTTAATTAATTTTCTTGATATTTTTGATTGGGTGTCACTTGATTTGATCAAGTTGGGCATGTCCACCTATTAGAGGGTATGTGGATCCTTCATGTAGCATTCCTTAGGTGCAAAAGGGGGTGTGATTTTGTGGGTGCAAGGGACTCCAATTGTTGGCACCTAATAGGTTTCCTAAAGGAAGTTGAATTACTAAAGTTATAAAGAAATTTAATGCAAGTAGGGCTTGTATTAAGTGCTTGTTTGATTTTGAATAGGATTCAAACCTTATGCCTATTTAAAGAGATCTCCCCTAAGATCTTTAGGTACTTGAACTAGTATCCCCACACCACCTTAGGAGCCCCACGCCTCTCTTCCTCTCTCCCTCTCTTCTCCCTTGGATGTCCAAATGTCCCTCCCTTTTGGGCATTCTGTCTCTTCCACACCCAAGGGCTGTTGGGTGTCCCTTGTGTGCTGGTTTTCACTCCATGGTAGCAGCATAATCTAAGAAAGAAAAGAAAGAGAAAAAGAGAAGAAGAAGATCAAGAAAAGGATTAAAGAGTTGATTGCGATCCAGGCTTCGTTCAGATTCACAGGCTGATTTTTTTGGAGAAAAAAAATCAATTTTAAGATGACTGTTCCAAGCTGATCTTGAGTAGATATCCATAGAGATCTGGCACTTGCATGCTAAGAGAGATCTTCTTCTCTTCCAGATTCAGATTTAAAGAAAGAAATTGTGAACAGATATGTGATTCGATCACATGTTCAATTTAGCATATGTTCAATTTCAGCATATGAAGTAGATCCTTATGGTTTATGTTTTATGCATGCATGATATTGATTAAAAGGAGTTTTAATCTTCTCTTTCACTATTATGTTTAGAAAAAAAATTTTGAAAGATACATGCATGCTCCAAATGAAATTCCAATAGTGATATCAGAGCCACAGGTTTCATATGCATGAAATTGACATACATATTTTGAAAAAAAATTTCAAATCTATTTTTTCTTGATACATAAGATGTATAGATAAATATTTTGAATCTAAAATTTAGTTTAGATTTGATTTTAGAATATATAGTTGATATATAAAAGTATGCATAGATTTGAATTTTATTCTAGAACGGTTTCTAGTTCATTATTATGTGATATGTAGATGCATACATAAATCTAAAATTTTATTTAACCTAATTCATGATTCATATATGAGATATATGATTGCATATTTAGATCATAAAATTATTTTTGGTATGATTCATAATTTGCATATGAGATATATGATATCATGTATTGATCTAAATTTTTACTTAGATCTAATTTTACATACATATATGAGATATATTTTTGTATATTAAATTTAAAAATTAGTTTCATGATTTAAAATTTATCTTTCATGTAAAAAATTTAGATCTAAAATTTTATTTTAAAATCTAAAATTTATATTTATGCATGAGGATTTTGGTTATAGAAAAATAAAA
Source organism: Elaeis guineensis (assembly GCF_000442705.2). Taxonomy (NCBI): domain Eukaryota; kingdom Viridiplantae; phylum Streptophyta; class Magnoliopsida; order Arecales; family Arecaceae; genus Elaeis; species Elaeis guineensis. The sequence goes on from NW_027332426.1 coordinate 1,802,889, forward strand.
AATTAGGTCATGTAATTAGATTGATCTAAGATTTTGATTTGAATGGTATGAATTTAATTCGATTAAGTAATTGATTAAACCAAGTCAAGTATTGATGAGGGTTAGATCAATTAAGTTATATGATCATACAATTATTGTTGATCAAATCAATTGAATCCCATATGTGAAATCGATTAACTTAAGGATCTAATTCGGCTCAATAGCTTGAGTTCGATTTGCTTGAGTTAACCTATTTGAACCAATTGATCTATTAGTGTTTAAGGCAAGTAATTGAGAGATGGTTATTTAATTGGTTCCGTTCACTTACCTAGCCAATTTATTGATGTCTAAGAAAAGCAATGGGGAGATCCCCATCGATTTTCACTTATCTGGCCAATTTGAAAGATTGAGTTATGAATAAGGTTGCTTGGCATTTTGGTTTAGCTCATGTCAATTAGATCGATCATATGATGACGGGTTAGATGAGACCTAAACCTAAATCTCTCCACAAATACTAAGTCCATAGGTCTTCCACATTGTAGATGTGCAGGTGTGCTACTGATGTTGATTTTCTCGACTGGTTACAGTGGTTCAGTTGCACCGGAAATATGCAACTACTCTATTAGCAAAGAGTTCTCCAGAGTAAGGATGGGGTTAGGCCCAATAACTGTTAGGTGAGGGACCCAATAACGGCCTTGCACCTCCTTGTGAATGATAGGTCGGGCTTAATTAGGGAGTGTGGTCAATAACTGTTAGGTGAGCCCACATGACTTTGAGATCAAGTTGCTGTAATATCTTAGAGAAGCATCTAGATAAAGAGTTATCATGTTGGAGTTTTACAGTTTCATGCATGCAAAATTTTTCAAAATAAATAGGCAGTGGAATTTAAAATTTTTAGATTAAATTTAATTTAATCTAAGCATGCATAAGATCAAATCTTCAAACCATAAAGAGGATCATTATATGTAAGATAAGATTCAGATATAGAAATCAAATAGAAAAAATAAATTAAAAATATATCTTGACATGGATTAATCTTCACCATGAATTGATGATCATGGATGTTTTCCGAAGGTCCTTGTAGCCGCACAAGAGTCCGGCCTCTACGGGTATTCACACGAGACTTTGATCTTGATCTCTACACTAGAGATCATGAGAATAACTCTTTTTTCTCTTTTTTTCTTAAAATCTATGCATCAAATCTCTATAATAGAGATGTAAAAATTTTATCCAACTTTTAAACAAAAGAAAGAGGAGACATCCATGTCTAAACATGGACAAGAGAGAGGAGAGGAGATGTCCAAACAACCAACACTTGGTTGTGTATAAGAAAGAAAGGATATGGAATACATACCTCACACCTCCCTTCTTCATGCCATCCCACTTTTCTCCCATGATTTTTCATGCACAAAATCTCTCCTTTGGGCATCCAAAACTGATCCACATCTAGTCTTACACATCCCATATGGTGGTGTTTAAATAGGGAAGAGATAGAGTTCGAGATTGGATAGGAAACAAGAGTCCAATTCAAGTAAGACTCTCACTTATTTTGTGCCGCCCATACCAATCCTTTTTTGTTCTAATTTCTCATGGTGAATAAGGAGTTTAAGAAGGCTTATTACATACTAAAGAAAGGAGATGGGATGTGGAAAAATTGGCATGCAATTTGGTTTAAATTTGGAGCACGAAAAGGAGGTCTTTCAATCTCATGGGACTCTTAGATTAGGTGGCTATTTTAAATCAAATAAAATTCCAATCAATCCTAATCATATTAAGATCAGATTAGATCTAAATAGATGAACAACCAAATCTAATTTGGAGATCAAACTATTTAGATTAGATGTCACCTAACTGAAGAAGGAATCTTAGACCATTTGGACTCTTCCTTGGTGCTTGAGTCAAACTTAATTTAATCCTAATCCAATTAGGATTTTATGCCTCCATGAAAATGAGAATTCCTAGTCTAAATAAGAACTCATATATCCTAGTCTAATTAAGAATTGAGTTAAATCCAAATCCTAATTCAAATAGGAATCATTCTCCCATGTAATTTAGGTTATCTTATAACCCAATCAGATTTGATCAAATCAAACCCATGTCAAGTCAAATTAAATTCAATTTAATTAGACTTGATGCAAGTCTCATAGCTCAATCAAATTAAGCCACTTAGCAATCCAATTGCTAATTAATCCTTCTTTAACTCACTAACTCTTTAGTGAGTTACATAATGCAACATTTGTATTGGATTAATCATCAATCAAATTGAGAATCAAATCATGTTACGATTCATAATCATAATTCAACCATCTGATCAGTCAAAAGCCTCTTTTGTGTGTGATCACATCGGTTCTATTCTATCTGATAGTAAGATATATTGTGATCTCTATCATAATACATTAAAATTCTTTTCAATGGATTGAAACAGTTTTAATTTTGTCTCACAATCCACCAATGACATCTAGCAATATATAGTGACAACCCAATAGAATAAAAGGTGATAAACCTCTAGGTACAGTTAACGTATGATATAGTTTCTCTATCATGAGTCTCGACCAGATGGCAGATCATGGATGAGTTGTCAAACCTCATCATTGGTCATATGATAGATTCAATCAACTCGAGTCCATATGTGATTCTATGAAAACTCTTTTCCATCAATCACACTACTATGACCATAGACTTAAAGACTCAGCCTCTTAAATCTCATAAGACTACTCCCTTCTGCTAGGGTCGATAGATTTCATCTTGATGCACACCCCACTCCTCCACCAACTGTCACCAACATCCACTACAAGAGCTCATTGAGACCCATGTTGATGTATCAGTCAAACTCCAGCAATCTGACTGCGAGCAGTAATACCGTCTCAAGTCAAAGGACCAGTCCTATAACTGCAGTATCGAGAAAGTCACTAACGAGTGAGCAGACATCCATGTGATTTTTCGTGTTGGTCACGCTCAGTACTAGTTGTTCTCTAACAACCACTTGTATTCTCGCTCTAATGTCTCTACACTGCAGACTCGAGACTCATCTGTCTGAAGAAAGTGATCCATGTACTAATCTATCTAGATTAATCATCATCCCCATGATGATCTTATGACCAAGAGCAATTTAGGAATTAACTATCAATGACACATGTCTCTAATTCTCAACTCTTTGAGAATATGTGTCATCATCTTGTTAATCTCTTGAATAATTTATAGATACATAAGCATGAATGGTAATATAAATATCCAATAAGTATAAAATCATGTCCTAGAGATATAACATGTGTTAGCCAAGATTGACATCTAGAGCATACATCCAACAATTTCCCACTTGCACTAAGGTCAATCTGCCATGTACCAAGCCCCATCTTCATAAGACAGACTTTAGTCTTAGGCTAGCTAAGTGACTTACCAGTGGGTCAACCATATTACATGTAGAGTTTGCTCTCTGCACCTCTGTATATTTCTACTTGAGGTAGTCGTGTGTTCTGCAGCTCTATGTGCTTGGATATCTGGTGAGACCCCGACTCCTTAGCAAGGGCTATGGTGCCATTATCTTTACAGTATAGTGTCCGGCATCTAATGGTATGACAACCAATTCTATAACTAACATTAGAATCAGAATGTATCCTACAGATCTACAGTGTACTCAACTTCCATCGATCAATTATTTGGAATCCTTTCAAAATATCAACATAAGAACACATCCCATGATGTAGACATTCTATCATCAATATTAGACATAAAATTTGAATTGGTGTATCCTCCCACTCCTAGCTTTGATCCTTCTCCAAATTAAGAACATATCCTCAGTTCTTCTTAAGAGCTTAAGGATATTTTCACAGCAATCCAGTGCTCTCAGTCTGGATACAACTGATATCTACTTGTGACATTCACAGTATTATCTATATCAATTCAAGTACATTATATGGCATATATCTATGCCTGAGAGGGTAGCAGACTTCTCTCTGAGATTTTTATGCTGAACCCTTTCAGCATCCAGTCTTTGTACTTTATCTGTGAAAACACAAGCATCCAATTGCATCTATCTATATAGATCTTTAGGATGCCTGCTTTATGTCTTTCATAAAAAAATCTATATTCAACTATATTTTAACCAATGTCAGTATTGGATACTCCCACTGACCCTTTTGAAAATACATAATTCTTCTTTTTCGATCAAATAATTTGATTATATCATCAAAATGAATATTCCAACTGTAAGATTATTATAAACTTTGTGATCTCCTATCACAAGAAGTGAAATCTACAGGAAAGCTATTTCATATCTCTTTTTTGGAGTCGATGTCTCATATCATCTCATTGTAGATTTTGAGATCATCTCTATGTTCTCCATCTCCCATGAGAAATGACTTTCTCTACATCCTCTATTAAGCATATACAAGTACCTTTCGAGAGGATTGGAGATCCTATTATATGTAGGAGGTGGAAGAGGAATATACATCTACTGGCTCATGATGAATAGGTTCTTAAGGTCCCAAGGCTTGCTGCTTTTCAGAGATACTCTCTTAGAGCTTAACTTTTCTCCCACTGCTTCATCTTGGTCAAATAATTTTTCAAGAAGATGGCATGTCGGGTCACAGTTACATTGTAATTCTTTAGAAAGTAATATCTCAAACTCTTTTAAGATGAGCTTTATAGACCTATCCTCTAACATATCCACCTATTGTCCTAGATACAAACTAGACATCTTTGAATCTCAAAATAATTAAGATTTAGTTTTCATCATACCATATCTTATACGGTATGATAGGAACAGGTTTAGAGAGAATCCAATTTCATAGAAATAAAGCATGTCCTTAAAAAAACATAAATAAATCAGTGAAGTTCATTATGGACCAGATCATATCTTATATAGTCTCATGACTCTTCTTATCTCATTGAGCTGAAATGTACTAAGAGTAGTCCAATATGAAACTATGCTATTTTATGAGATAACCGATAAATTTTTTTTATTGATATTGCATTTTCGATCTGATCGAAGTATCTTTAAGAATTTTTAAATTTATTTCTCTACTTTACATCTGAATTTTTTGAACCTTTCAATAATTTTAGATTTGTATCTCATGTATTTACCCATCTATGACTAATCATCGATAAAGGTAACAAAGTAGAGACAACTCTTTGGTTAGCACATCATATAAGCTACACACATCAAATGTGCACAAGGATAAGTATCTCAGTGGTCCTTTTTCTCTTGTCCCACAAGAGTAGCTTAGTCATATTTTCTCAAAGAGATGATGTACAAACTAGATTTGACTCAACAGTCAATAAGCCCAAAGCCCATATTTCTTTAATTTGTTAATCATTTCTTCTCCAATATGACTTAGCCATAGGTTCGATATATACTTTAAATTTTATCTCAATTCTAGATCTCTCAGATCTAATGGTTTTCACTACTTGCTCAATTAAGTTTATAGATGCATCACCATGCAAATGATAGAGACCGTCTCTAAGAACTAAATTCAAACGATAATCACAAAGGACAGATACCTATGGCCACAATGGCAACTCTTGTCCTATTATCAATTTAAGGGTTACTTCCTCAGCCCTCTATCTTTCCGTCGACTTTATATTAGAGTCCATAGCTCAACTGGAAGAAAAGAAAATTGTAAGGATAGCATTGAGCAATTTCGACATACCTACTCTAGGTGTGTCTTTATTTCTTTAGGCTCTCCAGGTATTTACCTCTGAACTCTTTCAAGGTTCCTTTGTTATCAATACTTTGACCAATTCAGATAAGGTCCCATGTGGTCTTTCATATGGTAGTTCACAATAAACTACCCATATAAACTAATCAGAGATTGCAGGATCAAATCCATAAGCAATTTCTCATGCATGGTCATATCGAGCCTTTTAAGCTCCTTAATGTCTTTGATCATTATCAAATAACGATCATAGACTGACTGTCCATCATGCATCAGATGTGTTGTGCGATGCTGATTACTTTACAATACTTGTAGATGAATTAATGTATTGTTGGCAGTGAATATGTGCTCATGCATACGTTGGAGTTCATTTAATATGAACTTCAACATTTAGCACCTATCTTAATTATCATTATCCATCCACTCATCAAGTATGGCTCGTTGACTATGGGTGGTGTTGGGTATAAAATAACCCCAGTCGAAGTTCGTAAGAGGTCGACCCTCCCAGGGCTCTTCAGGCTTCCGACCTTGTGCGGCGTCTTTCTGAACTCCCCCAGCTGTCCGAGCTTCCATAATACCGTCTGGACTCCCCCAGCTGTCGACCTTCCACAGTGTCCTCCAGATTCCTCCAATGGACGAACTCCTATCATGCTATTTGAACTTCTTCAATAATGAGCTCCTCCATTCATCTACTGGATTGCCCCAAATACTCTTTGGACTTCACTATTAACCGATTTTCTACAGTGATCGACTATTCTCCGAATCTCTTCCAGACTTCTTGCAGTCACGATCGACTTTACTTCGAACTTCTTCCAAACTTCGTCAATGATCGAGCTTCTCCAGTGGTAGGACTTCTACAGTAACTAGACTCCATCCAAGTTTTTATGGTGGTCGACTGCCTTCCGAATTTCATCTGAGCTCCTACAAGAGCCAGACTCTGTCTGAACTTCTACAGTGGATGAATCCTAGATGAACTTCTACAATGGACGGGCTCCACCAGTCGGATCTCTACTCCAAACTTCTATTGCAAGCAGATTTCATTCGAGCTTCTACAATAAGAAGTCTCCATCCAAGTTTTCATGGCAATCGGTCTTTGTCCGAGCTTCTACAGTAAGCGGCCTCCTTCCAAACTGCTTCTACAGTAAGTGGCCTCCTTCCGGACTCCTATAAGAATCGGACTCCATCCAAACTTCTACAATAGAATTGAATTCCAGACTCCTCCAGCGGTCAACCTTCCACAGTGTCCCCAAGACTCCTCCAGCGGACGAACTTCTACAATGCCTTCCGAACTCCACTATCGGTCGACCTTCTACTGGATTCCTCATGAAATCAGACCTCTCCAGTGGACAGTCTTCAGACGAGCTTCTACATCAGACAAATGCCAGATGGACTTCTCTAGCAATCAGACTCTTGCCGGACTTCTCCAACAGAAAGTTTCCACCCGAGCTTCTACAGCAGATGACTTCGGTCTACAGCATCAACGCCTAAGGCCACCCAACAACAGCCCGTCAGCAACCTCAAAAACATCCGAGCTTCTCTCAGATTGTTGAGACAGAGAGCTATTCTACTCCACCAGACATCTCAATTGAGTTTCAGCCATCCGACCCAAACTCTCTGGTAAGTCACGACAACGGACACCATTCCACTCTCCGTAACAAACTCCATGTGGCTCCGAATGGCCCACTGACACCACTACTCTCTGTAACAAACTCCGCATGGCCCCAAATGATCTACTACCAGGCAGTTATGGATGTCGCTGTCAATCAGTTATGCTCTTCCATCTATAAAAGAGACCCCCCAGATATGTTCTTCTGTAAGCTCTAAACTCTATCTCGAAATTCTGCTAAAATTCCATTCAAGTGCTCCATTTCTGTTGAAGCAGATTACTGACTTGAACATCGGAGGATCTTGCCGGAGCACCCTCGACTCTGGTTTAGACTTCCCTTGCAAGTCCCGATGGTGGTCGTGATCCCCTCAACTCCAGCTTCTCCGATGTCGGTGGAATTCTGCACCAACAGAATTGGCGCTAGAGGAAGGGTATTGTGTCTTCACAGGACCCTTGTTCTTAAAGGAGTACTCAATGGGACTGTCTCCGATCATCTTCTTCGATATTTTCTTTTTCTTCTCCTGTCAGATCCCCACCTGATGCCTCCCCGAAAGGCATCCACTAGGCGATCTACGGCCTCTGGCCAGATCTCAATAACATCAGCAAGCTCCGACCTCGTCTCCAGTTTCCCAGGCTCTTCCTCCTCCGGCAACGACAATCGGCATGAAGCAGTTCGACTTGCTGGTTCAGCAGGTCAGGGGCCTCACTGAAGCAGTGCAGGCCATGCAGCAGCAGCAGTAGCTGCAGGCATCTGTGCGGCTGAAAAGAGCATCACCGGAGTTCCAAAATTCGACGATCGAGCGGCACACTTGGGCCAGTCGCCCTATCTTCCCTGGAAAGGGAAAGCAGAGGGTGGAGAGCCCTTTGTCTGATCATAATTCCACCCCCAGAGGATCCCTACCTCCATTCTGCCAGAAGACCCTCGAGACTCGCAGTCGAGAGGATCTCCTAGATCAAAGATTCCAGGAGATGAACCGATGGATTAAAGAGCTCCGCCATGCTCCCCCTGCTTACAGTGAGGATATCTGTACTGACCCTCCTTTCTCTCAAATGATTATGCAGGAACCAATCCTGTCGAACTTCAAGCTCCCCCAATTTGAGAGCTACGATGGGACCTCAGATCCGGTTGACCACCTGGAGGCCTTCTGGATAATGATGCTACTCCATGGCATGCCAGACGCCATCCTGTGTCGAGCTTTCCCATCTACCTTGAAGGAAGCAGCAACAAATTGGTACTCGTTACTAAAATCGGGTACTATTTTCTTCTTTGATCAAATGAGCCATCAGTTTGTGACTCATTTTGTCAGCAGCCGATGTCTCCGGAGAGGTTCGGAGTCCCTCATCAACATCAAGCAAAAGGAGGAGAATCCATCCAAACTTACATCAACCATTTTAACACTGCCGCATTGGAGGTCTGGAACTTGAACCAATCAGTTGAAATAGCCACCCTGAAGAGCGGTCTTTAAAAGAACGATCTTCTATTTTTCCTAAAAAAAAGGTATCCCAGGGACTTCATCGATTTGCTAGCTCAGGCCGAAGGATATACCCAAGCAGAGGAAGCCTTCAAGCTGAAGGACAAGGAGGCCGCGAAGGAGCGGCAGGCGGGTGACTCCAGCAAGCCCGCAGCTGAAAAAGAATTGAGTGAAGCTCGGTCATGTTCTCAAACTCTCTCCGGACACAAGCATGTCCGAACTCCTCTCCGAGCTCGTAGGTAGAGGAGCCCAGACCGCAGGGTTCGATGGAGCTCTCCCTTAGGAAGATTCCACAGTTACGCCCCTCTCAATGCTCCAAAAGCCCAAGTGTTGATGGAGACTAGGGAGCAGCTGCCAAGGCTAGAAAGGATGCACACACACCCCAAGAAGTGCAACCCTAACAAGTTCTGCCTCTATCATCATGACCACGGCCACGGCACGGAGGAGTGTATTCAGCTCCGAGACGAGATCGAGAAGCTCATCAGACGAGGTCGGCTCGACAGATTCATCCGACGCCGGCCTGAAGGTAGAAAGGATCGATCGAGGGCCCTACCACAGCCAGAGCTGCCAAGGAGGGAAGAACAACCTGAAGATCGGCCTCCAATCAGGATCATCAACACTATCTTTGGAAGACCCCGGTGGGAAGCAGCCAGTGGATCGACCGGACCGCCCAAGCGGTAGAGGACTGAAGAATCTATAACCTTTACTGAAGAAGATGCCAAGGAGATTCAATTCCCCCATAATGATGTGGTTGTAGTTTCTTTAAGTATTGCTGACTATGATGTACGCCGCATTTTTGTTGATAGTGGAAGCTCTGTCGATATTTTGTTTTACGATGCATTCTCAAAAATATCCATTTCGAATGGTAGATTAGGGCCGATAAGCTCCCCGTTGGTGGGGTTCACTAGCGATGCTATGCCGGTGGAAGGAGTAATAACTTTAACCGTAGTTATAGGTCGGTACTCGAAATAATCTAGAGCGCAAGTGGATTTTCTGGTAGTAAGGGCACCGTCTGCCTACAATGCAATACTCGGCTGACCTGGCCTCAACGCCCTCCAAGCTGTGGTATCGACCTACCATTTGAAATTGAAATTTTCTACTAGCTAAGGGGTCGAAGAGGTCAGAGAAGATCAAGTCCTGGTGAGACACTGCTATAACATAGACCTACAAAGAAATGGTCAGTCTGACCCCTATCCGATTGATGGATTAGACACCCGCGACGACCTTGCTGAAGAATGGGGTGAGCCGATTGAAGATCTTGTCTCAATTCCTTTGAATGATGGGAATGAGGAGTATGTAGTGAAGATCGGCTCCAACCTGGAAGATGAGTACGGACACAGCTCATTAATTTTCTACAAAAGAATATGGATATTTTTGTTGGGTTTCGACGGACATGTCGGAGATTGATGTAGAAGTCATGGAACATTGTCTAGCTGTTGATCCCAAACATCGATCGATGAAGGAAAAAATCTGAGGTCATGCACCGAAAAGGCAGAAAGCAATAGCTGAGAAAGTTGATAAACTCCTGAAAGTCGGGTTCATCAGAGAAGTCAACTACCCGAACTGAGTCTCTAATGTGGTTCTCATCAAAAAGGTGAACGGCAAGTGGAGGATGTGTATAGACTTCAAAAAACTGAACAAAGCCTGTCCGAAGGACAGTTAGCCTCTACCCAGAATTGACCAATTAGTGGATGCAACCTCGGGCCATGAGCTTCTCACTTTCATGGATGCATTTTTCGGCTACAATCAAATCAGGATGGCACTGGAGGATGAAGAAAAAATTGCTTTTATTACTAACTGTGTTCTTTATTGTTACAGGGTCATGCCTTTTGGCCTAAAAAATGCAGGGCGATCTATCAACGGTTGGTGAACAAGATCTTCAAAGAGCAGATTGGCCGCAACATGGAGGTCTACGTGGATGACATACTTGTAAAAAGTAAATCCTCAACGAACCACGTCGCCGACCTTAAGGAGACCTTCAGTGCCCTCCGAAAATACAAGATAAAGCTGAACCCAGCCAAGTGCGCTTTTGGAGTGACCTCAGAAAAATTCTTGGGCTTTATGGTATCGGGGTGCGAGATCGAAGCAAATTCAAAAAAAATTTGTACCATCCAGAAATGACCGCCCCGAAGTCAATAAAGGAAGTTCAGCATCTTACTGGGAGAGTAGCAGCTCTGAATCACTTCGTCTCAAGGTCGGCCGAACGGTGCCTATTTTTCTTTCAGACTCTTAAGCAACCGAAGAACTTCTGTTGGACCACTGAATGTCAGCAAGCATTCCAAGAATTAAAGAGCTATCTTGGCTCACCTCTGCTATTGGCAAAGCCCAAACCCGGAGAGGAGCTGTTCCTGTACCTGACGGTCTCCCCTGTGGCTCTCACAGTGGTTCTGGTTAAGGAAGAAGCAAAAATTCAACGATCGATCTACTACATAAGTCGAGTATTGAGAGATGTCGAAATTAGGTATATTAAGTTAGAAAAACTAACTTACGCCTTGTTGATTGCAGCTTGAAGGCTCCGACCTTACTTTCAAGGGCACACCATAATACTGCTCACCGATCAGCCGATTAAGGCAGTTCTGCATCGAGCGGATGCTTCTGGAAAGATAGCGAAATGGGCAGTCGAGCTCATGAAATTCGACATCAACTATCGACCTCGACTGGCGATAAAAGCCCAGATATTAGCAGACTTCATAGTGGAATGCACTATCCCCGAAGAAGCCGAACTTGAGCAAGGTGAAATTGATAACCCAAAGCTTCAGCCGAACTCTCCTGAGGAAAGAACAGATCTCCCTGATGGTTTTTGGGCCCTCTATGTGGATGGTTCCTTCAACATGTCAAGCATGGGTGCAGGCCTGATTTTGGTCAATCCGAAAGGAATTATCGCGGAGTACGTGCTGCACTTCGAATTTTCTACGATAAATAATGGAGCAGAATATGAAGCTTGATTGCAGGACTGAGGATCATCAAAGAGTTAGAAGTAGATCGGCTCCAAGTCTGCAGTGACTCTCAATTGGTAGTGGGACAAGTCAGCAGAAACTATGAAGCTCGGGAGGACAGTATGGCCAAGTATCTCGAAAAGGTGAAGGAGATCATCCCAACCTTAGGCAACTTTGACATCAGGCAGATTCCAAGAGTAGAAAATATCAGGGCCGATTTCTCTCCAAGTTGGCTACACTGACTGTGGCTGAACTACCCAAGGAAGTCTTCTTTGAAGTTCTGAAGTGTCCAAGTATGGAAGAACTGCGGCTTGTGATGGAGATTAGCCATGAACCCAGCTAGATTGACCCACTGGTTGCATACCTCAAGGACGGGGTTCTTCCTCATGATGCAAAAGAAGCTCGGAAGCTTAGGAACCAGACCTCTCGATACATCCTTTATGAAGGCAAGCTGTACAAGAGGTCATACTCTTTGTCCCTCCTGAAATTCTCCGGCCTTCTGAAACCGATGTTGCCTTGTGGGAGGTACATAAAGGAGTCTGCGGAAGTCACCTGGGGGTCAGATCTTTATCCTATAAACTGCTCTGACAAGGTTATTACTGGCTTACAATGTACCACGACTCTATCGAATATGTCAGAAAGTGTGATCGATGTCAGAGATATGCGAATATCCAAAGACAGCCCACCTCCGAACTTACACCCTTGAGTGCCCCATGGCCGTTTGCACAACAGGCGATGGATATCCTCAGACCTTTGTCCATGGCATTCGGACAGCGAAAGTTTCTCCTGGTGGCAATTGACTACTTCACCAAGTGGGTTGAAGCTGAGCTTTTGGCGAAAATCACAGAAGCTAAAGTGCAGGACTTCGTCTGGAAGTCAATCGTCTGTAGGTTCGGCTTATCCAGAACTCTCATTACTGATAATGACGACAATTTGCTGGAGCAAGATTTGTTGAATTTTGTGAGACTTAAACATCTCCCATAACCTCATGTCAGTAGCCCACCTACAGGCAAACGATGAAGCCGAGATTACTAACAGGACTCTGCTGCAAGAATCAAGGCGAGACTTGAAAAGATAAAGGGAACTTGGGCAGATGAGCTTTATCATGTGTTATGGGTATACCGAACTACCCAAAGACTGCCCACGGGGGAGACCCCCTTTGCCTTAGCCTTCGAAACAGAAGCCGTTATCCCGATTGAACTCAAGCTTCCATCGCGTGAGTTGTGGCATTTGACAAGCAGCGTAACTCACAGGATCTCAAGGCCAACTTCGACTTGTTAGAAGAAAAGTGGGAGAAGTTCAAGTTTGGATGGCAGCCTACAAGCAGAAAGCAGCCCGCTACTACAACTCTCGGGTCAAGAGCAAAGCCTTCAGAGCGGAGGACTTAGTACTTCGACGAGCCACTGTTTCACAACCTCAGAACCAAGGAAAACTTGCCCCGAACTGGGAAGGCTCGTATGAAGTCAAAGAAGTAGTCTGGCCCAGAACATATTATGTAAAAGAGCTCGGAGGAGCAGACCTTCTGCGACCATGAAATTCGAAGAATTTACGAATGTATTACCGATAACTTTGCTTTAAATAAAAATTTCATATTCGTATATCTTTTCTTTTGGCATGAGCTTATAACGACAGAGAGTAGCTCCTTCAGACAATCGAAATTAAGCATGTCAGGAACAAGAGGAGAACCTCATCCTGACACAAATGAAAGCTCGATTATTTAGAGATCGGATGGGGAGAGAGGTCCTTGCAATGGCCCTTATGCGCCCCCACAGCCATGTTAGGAATAGGAGGAGAACCTCGTCCTAACACGAGCAAGGTCGAAGACCCGATTATCTAGAGATCGGATGGGGGAGAGGCCCTTGCAACGGCCCTTATGCGCCCCCACAGCCATGTTAAAAATAGGAGGAGAACCTCGTCCTAACATAAGCAAGGTCAAATGCTCGGTTATTTAGAGATTGGATGGGGGGAGAGGCCCTTGCAACGGCCCTTATACGCCCCCACAGCCATATTAGGAACAGGAGGAGAACCTCGTCCTAACAGAGCAAGGTCGAAGGCCCAGTTACTTAGAGACTGAATGGGGGAGAGACCCTTGCAACGGCCCTTATGCGCCCCCACAGCCATGTTAGGAACAGGAGGAGAACCTCATCCTAACATGAGCAAGGTCGAAGGCTCGATTATTCAGAGATCTGAGGGGGGAGAGGCCCTTGCAACGGCCCTTATGTGCTCCCGCAGCCATGTTAGGAACAGGAGGAAAACCTCATCCTAACATGAGCTGAAATTGATTGTGTCGGGAATAGGAGGAGAACCTCATCCTGACACAAATGAAGATCTGGTCGTTTGAGATCGGACGAGGGAAAAAGCCCCTCAGCAGCTCCTCTACACCCTACAATCCTGATAGAAGTAGAGGGAAAACCCTCGCCCGAACATAAAGAAAGGAGGAGAAAAAAGAAAAAGCGACGAGCTACACCAGAGAAAAAAAAAAAAAAAAAAAAACTATGCCTAAGACTCAAGGGACCTCATCTCAACGAGGAAGAAAATAGACTTCCTCAAAGTAACGAGAAGTTCGGGCCCCAAGCTCAAACACCGGGAGAAAGCGTTTAAACTCGAATGACCTCGAAAGGACCCTCGGTCATGAACAAAAAGGGTGAGTCAACACAGTGATGATCGAAAACCTTCAAACAACATCGATATCAAACAAGACAAAAGATAAGAGAAGTTCGGTAAGTGACAACTCAAAGCAATTGTATACAAGGTGATGAAAAAATTATATTTTATTTTATTAGTAAAGAATGCATTACAAAAGCCTTTGAAGGCCAACAAAAAAAAAAGAGAGAAACAACCAGAAAAGAAAAGAATACATAGAATAAAAGGTAAAAAAGCTCTAAGGAAGCTCGACTTCTTCAGACTTCGGACTCTCAGTTTCAGCCATTGTCAGGGATAGCTTTAAGTTCTCAACTTCTTCTTCCAGTTTCTTCTTCCTTAAAAGCATCTCTCGATACATTTGGTGGAACCACCAGCTTTCGCCTTCCGACTCCCGAAGCCTCTTCCTCAGAACCTCGAACTCCACCTCGATATCCTTGACCGTCTGCTGCTCGTAGACCAGCTGAATCTTCAGCCACTGCAGTTCGACCTTCTCCTGCTCAAGGGCCATGGATAGTTCTTCCATGGTCCCTCTCAAGGAGTGGAGCTCATCAGAACCTTGTACCGAAATGGCCTGGGCTCTATCGGACAACTGCCTCTAGAGGCGGGCGACCTCGTCGGTCGCCATCTTGAGCCTCCTTTGATAGTCGTCTACCTACCCGCACCAGCTGACCCGGTAGGCATTGTAGTTTGCCTTGGCGTTTGCAACTGCTTCTGGAGGTCGGAGAATTTTTTGACCAGTCCCGATCGTGGTCGGCCTGGGTTGTAAGCCAGGATGAGCTCTCCTCCAACTGGCCGATCTTCTCCCGTGTAGCCGCCAGCTCGACCTCAAGGGAGCTGATCTTGGAAGCCTGAGTCCAAGATCGGTCGCTGGCGCATTTTTGGCAAGCTCCTTGATGAAGTCAGCCTTCTTTCGGGTGTAGTCCATGAAGTCTTTTTTGTGGAGGTCCCGAAGGCGAGTGACCTCCGTGGTGGCTTTCGAATGGCTCTTCCTCAGTCGGTGAAGTTCGTCATCCAGCTTCTTTGATTTCTTCATTAGATGATGAACTTTTCTTCTCAGATCTCGGATCATCGACTTCAAAGGGATCCCCTGCGGTCGGGAAAGAGCTTCGGTAGGGCACTGTTGTTGGGAGACAAGAGCGTCACAACACAAATCAGTGCAAGAAAATAAAAGAGAAGAAAAAGGATGCAGGGTAAGAAAAAGGAGCTCTCTGTAAAGAAGAATCTAATTTCATTGATTAAATAGTTCTTAAGTACAAGAGAATGAGGAAAAATCACAACAAAGAAAAAAAAAATACAAAATTAGAGGTTTCAGACCTCTGAGGCAGAAGTGAAGGAGCTCGACACCCCCGGAAGGTCGACCGCGGTAGCCGCGATAGTCGAAGAAGTCCCGACTGGAGGAAGACTGGCAGCGGCCTCAGAAGGTCTGGCTTCATCGTCAGACGCCTCATCCAGAAAGCCGAGGTTCAGTTCGAGAAACTTCCCGACCATCTTCTCCTGGCAGAGCTCGAAGCCCTTGATGAAGGCGGCTTGGCCAAACTGGACCTTCAGATCCCTCATCTCGGAGGAGGTCTTGAACTCCTCCACTGCTCGAACCATTGCCTCCGAGACCAGGGTCAGGATCTGCGCCTTCAGCTCAGAGACCTTGACCTATGCCTTCTTTCTTTCCTCCTCCAAGGCGGCCCTTAGATCTGCCGAGGTTTGTCCCTCCTTTTGCAGTGCCTCTTGGAGACTTGCGACCTCGGCGATCTTCTCCTTAAGGCGGGCAGCCTCGGCCAGACGACCTTCCTCAACCTGGGCTGCTTCCCTCTTGGCGTTATTCATCGCCTCAATGTTGACGATGAGTTGATGTCCAATCTACAAGAGCGGCCAGGGAGTCAATATAAAAGCTAAGGAATAAGCTAAGTAAAGAGGCGAGAAGAAGAAAGAAGTAAATTGACCTACCTCGAGAAAGGATCCCAGAGAGTCCCAGACCCGCTGTTCAGGTCGGCGTGGACGATCTGTGGATGACCTTGGGAAGGACGCACCCATCGACCAATCACTTTATTAAATCTCTATTGTTGAAGGGATTCTCCCCTGGGTCCTCTTCGGAGCCATCGGCCCCCTCGATGGCCGCCCTGCTACTACGGCTCTTGCAGGCCAACATCTTTTTTCTCCTCCTTCTTTCGGCCCCCGATACCTCCTCGGGACGAGCCTCTGGAACGGGAATCTCGGTCGGGGGGCTTCTTGAAGAGGCTCGGGGGACTGTGGGCTCGATGTCGGAGGGGGCATCGACGGCAATGGCCATCTGGTCAGGCGTGGCCGAGCTCGTCTCCCCTAACCTTACCTTCTTCGCCGGCCCAGAAGTCGCGGTGCCTTTCCTTTTGTGGGCCTTGAGACCCTTGGCTAGTATTTGAGCTGCGTCTGCATCCATATCTGCAATAAAAGAAGATCGGCACAGCTTAGAAAAAAAATAAGAAGAAAGGTGAAACAGTGAATGACTAAAAAAAAAAAAAATACTGACAGTGTTGAGAGGGCTTAGGCCGACGTTAAATAAGAGTTGCTCCTTCAGAAGGTCAGAGTGGAGAGGAGCTGGATAAGCCTCGAGTTCATTGGAGGCTTTAAGATCGTCCCATCCCAGGCTAGAAGCCCGACGGACGGAATCCCTCAGGGAGCCCCAGGGGGCAATTCCAGCTCCAAGGTCGGGCATCGGACGTAGAAGTACCTCTCCTTCCAGTTGTGGATAGAAGAGGGGGCACCTTTCAGCAATCCCTTTCTATCGAACTGGGGGGAGAAGTACCACCAGTCCTTTACCGAGGGATGATGCTTGAAGGTATAGAAATTTCTAAATAAAGAAAGGGTTGGCCGAACTTCAGCTAAACGATAGAGGAAAAGAAATCCTATCAGAAATCTAAAGGAGTTTGGCGCTACAGAAACTAAAAAAATGTTTAAGAAGTGAAAAAGAGTAATAACAAAAGGTGGAAGCGAAAGTCAAAGTCCCGGCGCAGAAAGCTTCTTGGTATAAGCAGAAGCAGCCAGTGGGAGGGGTGCTAGCCCGGTCAGTTGGCCCGAGAAGCTCCAGCTCGTACTCCGGAAGAATCCCATACTGAATCCTAATCAGTGAGAGTTCGTCCGAAGTTAGAGAGCTGGGAATGGTGTCTGGTACAAAGATCGGACGAGGTTTATCTACAGAATTAGGATTTTGTGGGACTGGAACGGACGAACTCCTAGAACTGCTAGAGGAGGAAGTGTTGGAGGATATTATGAATCAAGCAAAAATCCTAAAAAATCTCAAAAAAATTGAGAAAAATAAGAAACAGGATGCTCATGGAAAATCGAATAGGTAGAATGCAAAGGAGAAAAAATAACAAAATAGCAAGAAAAAAAAGGGGGGGTTCTGAAACTAACCTAAGCTGGTCCGAGAGATGCAGAGATGCAGAGATGGGGGTCGACCCGAAGAATGCCTAAGGCCGAGAGGGATGCTAGAGGAGAATGAAACTCTCGAAAAGAAGAAGGGACCGAAGAAACTCTCAGGCAAAGTGAAACCCCTGAAGGAGGGGGGCGGGTTTAAATAGGAATGGTGTTCGATGCAATAATGATTGCAGATCTCCTCTGGCCGATCTACAACCACCGCATGTCCCACTCATCATGGCAGGTGGCTGAAGGCGGCTGACAACTGACAGAATCATTATTGCACTGTACCTAGAGCAACGCTCCAGCAAAAATTTCAAAAAAATCTTTTCGGGTCATCTCGATTTGAAAAGACTCCAGCACCAGTGCGCCAAACGCCAAAATATCTGGAAACAATCGGGTACGAAAATCGAGAGAGGCAACTTCGGTTGTGAAAACTTCTCTGTACTTCCTTCATTTGAAATCCAAACTCGAAAGTAGGGGGATTGATGTTGGGTATAAAATAACCCCAGCAGAAGTTCGTAAGAGGCCGACCCTCCCAGGGCTCTTCCGGCTTCCGACCTTGTGCAGCATCTTTCTGAACTTCTCCGACTGTCCGAGCTTCCATAATACCGTCTGGACTCCCCCAGCTGTCGACCTTCCATAGTGTCCTCCAGATTCATCCAACGGACAAACTCCTATCATGCCATCCCGACTTCTCCAATAATGAGCTCCTCCATTCATTTACCGGACTGCCCCAAATGCTCTCTGGGCTTCACTATTAGCCGATTTTCTACAGTGATCGACTATTCTCCGAATCTCTTCCAGACTTCTTCCAGCCATGATCGACTTTACTCCAAACTTTTCCAAACTTCGTCAATGATCGAGCTTCTCTAGTGGTAGGACTTCTACAGTAACCAGACTCCATCCAAGTTTCTATGGTGGTCGACTGCCTTCCGAATTTCATCCGAGCTCCTACAAGAGCCGGACTCCGTCCGAACTTCTACAGTGGATAGATCCCAGATGAACTTCTACAATGAACGGGCTCCACCAGCCGGATCTCTACTCTGAACTTCTATTGCAAGCGGACTTCATCCGAGCTTCTACAATAAAAAGTCTCCATCCGAGCTTCTACGGTAATCGATCTTCGTCCGAGCTTCTACAGTAAGCGGCCTCCTTCCGAACTGCTTCTATAGTAAGCAGCCTCCTTCTGAACTCCTACAAGAACCGGACTCCATCTGAACTTCTACAATAGAATTGAATTCAAGACTCCTCCAGTGGTCAACCTTCCACAGTGTCCCCAAGACTCCTCCAGCGGACGAACTTCCACAACGCCTTTCGAACTCCATTATCGGTCGACCTTCTGCTGGATTTCTCATGAAATCAGACCTCTCCAGTGGACAGTCTTCATACGAGCTTCTACATCAGATAAATGTCAGACGGACTTCTCTAGCAATCAGACTCCTATAGGACTTCTCCAACAGAAAGTTCCCACCCGAGCTTCTACAGCAGATGACTTCGGTCTACAGCAACAACGCCTAAGACACCCAACAACAGCCCGTCAGCAACCTCAAAAATATCCGAGCTTCTCTCAGATTGCTGAGACAGAGAGCTATTCCAGTCCACCAGATATCTCAATCGAGTTTCAGCCGTCCGACCCGAACTCTCTGGCAAGTCACGACAACGGATACCACTCCACTCTCTATAACAAACTCCACGTGGCCCCGAACGGCCCACTGACACCACTACTCTCTGTAACAAATTTGCATGGCCCCGAACGGCCCACTACTAGGCAGTTACGGACGTCGCTATCAATCAGTTACGCTCTCCCATCTATAAAAGAGATCCCTCAGATATGTTCTTCTGTAAGCTCTAAACTCTATCTCGAAACTCTGCTAAAATTTCATTTGAGTGCTCCATTTCTGTTGAAGCAGAGTACTGATTTGAGCATCGAAGGGTCTTGCCAGAGCACCCCCAACTCTGGTTTAGACTTTCCTTGTAGGTCCCGACGGCGGCCGCGATCCCCTCGACTCCAGCTTCTCTGGCATCGACGGAATTCTGCTCCAACAGGTTGGATATGTTGTTAACATTAGAATAACCTAGTATAGAACATAGCTTAATTTTATAAAATTAAGAATAATTTTTTGGTTTGTGAGCTAGTCTATATAATCGGTTTCAGTTAATCAGTTGATATCTAGGATTCAAGCTAGAGGGTTGGAAGCTGACACAATGAACAGTAGAGAGCAAAGATTCTAGTTAGATGTTTGTATTTATTTTATAATTTATTCTAGAAACTTTTAGATGCAAAAAGAGGCTCTCACTATTTTATCAAATCTCCCACACTCTCTGAGTGGAGAAACGAAAATCTTAATGTGACAATTAGATTTCTAGTGAGTGTTGCGGTCCCATCGATGCCATGCACCTCACCTAATAGTTATTGGTAACATGAATAAACATCGATGCATAGATAACTCTTTGCCCAGATGCTCTCTAAGCATGTTACAGCAACTTGGTCTCTAGGTCATGTAGGCTCATCTAACAATTATTGCCCACACTCTTTAGTTAAGCCAGACCTACCATTCACAAGTAGGTGCAAAGCCATCATTGGGTTCCTCACCTAACAGTTATTGGGTCCAACCCCATCTTTATCTTGGAGCAACTCTTTGCTAATAGAGTGGTTGCATGTTTTCGATGTAACTAAACTATTGTGACCAATCGAGAACAATCAACGCTAGTAGCACGCCCGTACATCTACAACGGTGGAAAATCTTGGACTTAATATTTATGGAGAGATTTGGATTTAGATCTCATCTAATCAGTCATCACATAACTGATGTAATTGGCATGGGCTAAATCAAACCACTAAGCAACCATATTTGAGACTTAATCTTCTAAATCGGCTACGTACGTGGAGATTGGTGGGGGTCCCCCGTTGCTTTCCTTAGACACGAATAAATTAGCCAGATAAGCAACGGAACCAATTAAATAACTACCTTTCAATTACTTACCTTAGATACCAATTGGATAATTGATCCGAACAGGTTAGCTTAGGTGAATTAGGTTTGGTCTATAAAGCCGAATTAGATCCTTAGGTTAATCGATTCTACATATGGGTGTCAATCGATTTGATCAACAATAATTGTATGATCTTGAGTTCATTGATCTCATCATAATCAACACTTGACTTGGCTTGATCAACAACTAAATCAATTTAGACCCAATATAATCAAAATAGAAACACTACATGTAATCCAATTACAGGACCAAACTTGATCTACCCATGACCAATCCCTCATGTACAAATACTAATTTCAGAATCTTAAATCAAAACTTTTAGATCTAAATTCTTTGTATGAAGAGTAAATTTTGATCTCAAAATAATTTCAAATCATGCATACAAATATGTATCATATACATGCATGATATAGATTAAAAGAAGTTTTAATCTTTTTTTTCACTATTATGTTTAGAAAAAAAAATTTTGAAACACACATGCATGCCCCAACATGAAATTCCAACAAATTTTAAATAAAATCCTTTATGAGCTTTGAAAAAAAGAAAATCAAATATTAGTTACTTTCATATTTTTGATTTTAGATATTTTATCCTAAAAATAAAAAAATATAATATTAAAAAATTTGATGTCAAATCAGATAAAGATATCTTTTTGGGATATTTTATATTTAGCAAGATATATAGAGTTCTCAATAAGAGGACACTCATTGTTGAAAAATCTATTCACATAGTATTTGATGAAACTAATGACCTATCTTCTAGAAAAAAAGATATTGTTGATGATAATGTAGGAATCATAGACAAAGGATTGAAAATGTTCACTCTCAAAGAATCCTCAGCTTAAGATGATAAAGAAAATAGTAAGGAAGCTGAAGATAAAGAAGAAATACATAAAAATACTCATGATGAAAGTCTACCCAAAGAATGGAGGTATGTATATGGTCATTCTAAAGATCTTATCATTGATGATCAATCATAAAGGGTAAGAACTCATTCTTCTCTAAGAAATATCAATAGTCATTTAGCCTTTGTATCTCAAATAGAACCTAAATCCATTGAAGAGGTTGAAGATGACCCTAATCGGATGATTGCTTTGCAAGAAGAGTTAAAATAATTTGAAAAAAATAAGGCTTGAACCTTAGTTAGTAGACCAATTGACCATCCAATAATTAGAACAAAATTGGTATTCAGAAATAAGTTAGATGAGAATAGTCTAGTTATAAGAAATAAGGCTAGGCTAGTAACTAAAAGATATAATCAAGAAAAAGGTATTGATTTTGATAAAACTTATGCTTCTATTGCAAGACTGAAAGCCATTAGATTATTGCTTACATTTGCATATTTTATAGACTTCAAATTATATCAAATAGATATTAAATGTATATTTTTGAATAGTTTTATTTTAGAGGAAGTTTACGTTCAATAACCTCCTAATTTTTAAAATTATGCCTTACTAAATCATATTTTCAAATTAAATAAAGCTTTGTATGGTTTAAAACAAGTACCCCATGTATGATATAAGAGATTGAATAACTTTTTATTTGAAAATAATTTTATAAAAGATAGTGTAGATACAACATTATTTTTGAAGAAAAGAAATAAAGATTTGCTAATTGTTCAAATCTATATAGATGATATTATATTCAAAGCTACTAATAAAACTCTATGTTAAGATTTTTCAATGTTAATGTAGGGGAAGTTTGAGATAAACATGATAGAAGAACTAAATTTTTTTTTTGGACTACAAATTATGCAAACCAAAGAGGGAATCTTCATCAACTAAAGTAAATACATTAAGAAAATAATCAAAAATTTGGGATGGAGAATGATAAGCCTCTTGGTACACCCATGAGCCTTTTATATAAGCTTGATAAAGATGAAAATAGTAGAAGTATCGATCATAAATTTTATAAAGGTATCATTAGATCTTTATTCTATCTTACTGCTAATAGATCTAATATAATGTTTAGTATTTATATATGTGCAAAATTTTAATCTAATCCTAAGGAGTCACATCTTTTTGCGGTCAAAAGAATTCTTAAGTATATAATGGATACATATAATGTAGACTTATGATATTCTAAAAATTTTTCTATTGATTTGATCGCATATTCTAATATTGATTTTATTGGTTATAAGTTAGATATATAGAAAAAGTATAAGTGGAACCTGCCAATTTCTAGTTGTCAACTTAATGTCATGGTTTAGTAAGAAATAAAATTTGATAGCATTATTCACGGCTAAAGTTGAGTATATTACAGTCGAAAGTTATTATTTTTAAATCTTATAGATTAAATAGTAACTAGAGGACAATGACATTAAATTAAATAAAATATTTATGAGATGTGATAATAGAAGTACCATTAATTAAACTAAAATTCCTATCTAATACTTAAGAACTAAGCATATTGAGATAAGATATCATTTCATAAGAGATCATATTCAAAATAAAAATATATTGCTTGATTTTATTTGTATTGATAGGCAATTAATGGATATATTTATTAAACCCTTAAGTGAGGAAAGATTTAGCATGATTAGAAGAAAACTAGGAGTGTGTGATCCTTTTGCTTAAGCTTTTCTCAAAATCTCTCTTTTTTCTTTTTTTCTTGAAATATTTTGATTCATTGAATATCTAAGTTCCCTTGATAGCCTTCAATTTAGGTTCCATCTCATTTATATCCTTTGAGCTAACTCATGCTTGTCTTGTTGATTTTTCTTTAAAAAAATCAGCAATTAATTTTTGTGTCTGAGCTCAAGCTGACTCCTGCTCAAGTTGACTCAAACAGAAATCTTGAGTCGACTCCTAATTGGAACCATGTCTTTTTAACTATTATCCAGAAGATTCAACTGTTGGAAAATGTATCTTAAAGCCAATCATCTAGGTTGTAGATGATTGTGCTCTATATAAATATATGAATTATAAAATGATAAATGTTATCTGACAGATTCATCATAAGGAATATATCTTTCAAAATAGAACTCATATGTTATGATGAAATCTTTAGAGCTACTTTCAAAATGATAAAAGAGGATTTATCATGTAATTCTTAAATCTTGCTTGCGACTAAATGATACAATTGTTATAAGGATGATAATTGTATCGACTGTAGGTCGTTGTATGTTATATTGGTTGGTTGTCCTCTTAACCAAGGTGTGTGGTGATACGGATATGGCATATGGGTGATTTGTAAGAGTATATTTTACTGAACATGACCACTTCTGAAGTACTCTGGTGTCAAAGATTGCTCTGATGGGATATGGATATATATGTCCCTCTGATCTGAGACTATCTTAGTGACTCACAAGCAACTCACTGTACTTTGATGCCGGACTATCTAAATTTTTAATTCGATGATGGAAGATTTTTGGATACAGTCAAGCACTTATAAAGATTTTTAGGTACAGTCAAGATGAAATTGATTGCTCTAAATAAAATTGAAGATGATGCATCATTGTGTTTTAAGTTAGCAAAACTTTGGCCAGAGTAGTCTTAATGAGGGGTCATAGAATTTTTGAGGTTGAGACACAATGTGAATCACTCATCCTGAGTTGATAGTTTAACCTTTAGTCATCCTTGAGCATCAAGTGTCAAAGAGATGAATTATACGGCAACCATATCCACATGGGTTCTAGAGTATTACTGGGCATACATTCGGCATATCCGAATGTTGAAAATCATTGCTAGATGATAACATCAATTAGTATAAAAATTATTCTTGTGCTATCAACTTGGGTTCGAACCTATGGGGTCACACATATAGCAGTACCTGTTTGATCAAATGACTGATCGACGATTATGAATCATTGAAAGATTTAATTATCAATTTGATTGATGATTAATTCTATACAAAGATTATAATAAATTATTTATAATGGTTGATAAATTAAAAAAATAATTAATTAATAATATGATTGTTAATTAGCTTAATTTGATTGAGTAATGAGAATTGGATCAGATCTAATTGAATTAGATTCAATTAATTGGCTTTGGATTGTTTAGATGCATCCCTATTGGATAATAGGGCTTGTTCCAATTGATCTCAGAGATGTAAATCAAATTCTAAGTTAAATAAGATTCAATTATTTTATATAAATTTTGATTGGATCAAACTCTATTGGATAATAGGCTTGATTGGGTCAAGCTATATTATAAAAAACTTTCCTAATGTCCATGAAGAATCAATCCCTGGATCAATAAAATTTTAATCTAACTAATTCTCCAATTGGATTGGGGCCTAATTGATTTCATAATTGATCTAGAATCTAATTAGTTAGTTTGTTTTAACTAATTTCTAAATTGATTAGGATTGGATCCAAGAATTAGTTAGAGTTTGACCAAGATTCATGAGTCCTATTTGGAATAGGGCTAAACCAACTCCCTCCACCTATCTATTTAAGATCTCTCACACCCCACACCTCTTAACCATGTAAAATCCCACACCCCACCAAATGAGCCACATCCTCCCCTCTCTTTTATGAAAAAGAAGGGGTGTCTGCTCCTCTTTTGGTCGCCTAAAAGAAAGGAGGGGCGTCTAAGAGTTGGACGCCCCATATCCCATGCATCTAGGCTTCATTCCCAACCTCTTTTGAAGAGATTTTGTGAGACTTTTACTACCGGTTCTTAGGCATCAAAGAGAGGCTCTCTTGCTAGTTTTATAATAAAAAATGAGAGAAGAAAAGTTCTTTCCAATGAGAGAAAGAAAAAGAAGAAGAAGGGTCTTCTTTTTTGTGTGCAGCTTTGGAGAAGGAGTTCTTCTCATAAATTTTTTTAATTTTTGTTTAAGATTAAAATTAGATTAGATCTAATTTTTAATATAAAAATTTAAATAAAAAATATTAAAAAAATCTGGTTGGATGTTTGGACCTTCCTAGAGTTCTAGATCAAGGAGAAAAAGGGAGAAGAAGAGAGAAGAACGGTTCTTCTCTTGGGTCTCTCTTTTAGGTTCTTTTAGGACTCAGAATTTTACATAATTTTCAGCATGAGAAATCAAATTAGATTTAATTTTTATTATAAAAATCAAAGAAAAAATATTCTTCTTAAAGGTGTAAAAGGAAGAGAGAAAGATTCTCTCTTATGCATGGAAGAATTGAGAAGAAATGATTCTTCTTTAGATCTCTATTGTAGAGAATTGATGCATGGATCTAGAAAAAAAAGAGAGGGTCTCCTTATTTTTCATCTTCTTCAT
Organism: Elaeis guineensis; assembly: GCF_000442705.2. Taxonomy (NCBI): domain Eukaryota; kingdom Viridiplantae; phylum Streptophyta; class Magnoliopsida; order Arecales; family Arecaceae; genus Elaeis; species Elaeis guineensis. The sequence goes on from NW_027332426.1 coordinate 1,828,749, forward strand.
ATTTCTTTTAGATCAGTCAAAGCATGGTGTCTTCACGAGCTGGCACTTTTGGAGAGATCGATCAGCACATGGACTTCGTGTAGATACCTATAGAGGCCAGACACGTGTGTGACTGCCGAACATGATGAAAAACCAACTACCATGAATTTTAGATACGGTGATCTACTATCCACACTCAGGTATGGAGTTTTAAAATTAATTTATATTTAGATATGATCTAAATATAATTTAGATATAATCTAAATATAATTTAGATATGATCTAATTACATATAGATATGATCTATACTTGCTGAATTTTAGATTTCAGATTTACATACATGCATATTAATTTATGTTATAGATCCTGTATGGTAGTTTTAGATTTGATCTATGTATGCATTATAGATTAAATTATTTAATTTATATATATTTTACTGTAAAATTTTAAAAATACATGTACAAAACCACCATGCTTTCCTTCAATTGATATCAGAGCGAAGGTTCGTTATGACATGAACATATATGCATGTAGAGTTGAAATCTTGATTTAGTAATGTATGAGATGTGTTATGATCTGATTTTAAATATGATCTAATATAAAAATCAGATCTGATATAATTTAGATTAGATCTAAATTTTTGCATATATGATATGTGAGTAGATTAGATGATTCGACTAACAAAATACTCGGATTGGATAATCACCAGGCCGTCCGATCATAGGAGCAAGTAGGGTTACATGATCCTCTTTTTTCATTCAATGGGATGCTCTTTATGGCTTGTAGGGATACCACTATGAGGTCTCATGAAGAAGAATGCAAAAGAAAGAACTTACTTTTCTGCAAAATCTTAAATGCTGAAACCTAGGATTTGTTGTATGTGATATAAAGCATGAGTTGTATGAAAAGTAAAATATCTAATCTATATGATTAAAATTATTTTAATCATAAAAATAAAATTTAAAATCATAAAATATTTAAATATGATCTAAAGTTTGTTATGATTGATTTTGTTTCAGTTTATGTGAGAATTTTCAGATCTGAAACTATGTGATACCTATTGGCATGCCAACTAAGCCAACTAGTTTTGAACTTAGTCGACCTAGTCTCTCATTTTTATCAATTCAGTGTTGATTGATCTGACCTAGTTATCTTAAATCGAACAGTAATAGTTACTGTTCATGATCAATTAGTCGATCAAGTATCAGACTTAGTTGACCCACTGAAGTGAGCCAACTCAGTTCAGGGATGAGCCGACTTGGTTTCAGAACAAAATTTTTGCATAAAATTGATATAAAATTATTTTATAAAATTGAAATAGTTTCAATTAATAACCTTAACTTATGTTAATAGTATACTTAATTAAAAATTAAGAAATATATTTTAGATCTAGAATTATAATTAAAGATCTAATGATATTGCATAAAACATGAGGCATGGATTAGCTCAAATCAGGTCCTTTTAATTGGATTAGACCTAAGGTTAGAATCAAAGACTTAATGGACTAAAAAAAGTAGTTGATTCAATCTAACCAATAGTTGATTTAGATTAGATCAAGGGTACTTTAGATCAAAAATAATAGTTATAATTGATCGAGTCCATATCTTTGATTAAACTAAATGAATCTTATTTGTGGCTCAAAGGTTAAGTCTGAGTCATTAGGCTGATTAGATCATTAGGTGACTCGAGTTGATCCATGTTGATAAAATTAATCAGTATGATTGATTTAGATGCCCTAGATTGACTTATCTTTAGTCCTTCTCATGATTTGGTGAAGTTAGTAGAAGAATTTACGACATACCGGTTGGACCCACTAGTTACTAGTCTTTTTCAAGACTTGGTGAAGTCAGTGGGAGGGTTTATAACTTGTAGGTTGACTGATATCTTCTAAAAAGTTTAAATAAATCTTCTAAATTATTAGATCCATAAAATGAGCTAGTTATGGGGATAACTAGATCATAGCTTCCCATTAAGGTGAATGATAATGGATCTATTATTTTTTATTGACATTGCAGGCACCATCCATCAGTGTTCTCTCTAAATAATGGAATTATCATTCATCATATGATGACTCTGTTGAACTATCTGATGAATGGTTGGGTTGATCGAGCCATCCTCGGATCTGATCATTTTTTGGCTAGAATCACTAAGTAGATTCATATTAATGGTTAGACCTAATCGAAACTTTCAGTGGAGGCCCATCGACTACTAAATGAAACTTAGGATAAAATTAAATACTAAAAGTTACTTGAAAAAATAATTGGTTGAGAACTTATCCATGGATGCATATGGATTGACCGAGCCATCCTCGAGCTTATATGCAGTCTGTGTGGAATCTAGCACCTACTAAGAAATTAAGATAATTTCTCAAATTAGAGATAGAGGCTACCAATTCGTATAAAATAGTAGAATAATCTTTAGACTAAAGTCCAAGTCTTTAGGCTTAAAATAGTTTATTACTAATAGATCAATTATTTTCTTTTCAGAAATGACTAAAAATTGTCACTCTCTTCACTGTTAAACAGTGAAAATATTATCAGACCTAACTTCAATAGCCAGTATTAGAAGTTGACTATGATTTTTGAGCGAATTGATCAAGAAATCTCAGGCTAACCCAAACAGGCTTAAAAGAGAAATCAGCAAATGATTGCTAGTCAAGATAGTTATATGATAACTCTTCGAAGTTTTTCTATGGGTAATACTACTACCTGGATATTGGATATTGGCTGTATAAGTTATGTTTGTAAATAGTTGCAAAAGACTTCAGGATAGTAGAAGGTTTGCAAATGGCAAGAGACTCCTGAATGTAAGAGATGGAAGTCTATTTCAGTTTTAACATTAGAAATCATCAAGCTTATTTTCAATCCTGAAGATGTCATTTTAAGTAATTGTCACTATTGTCTAATCTTATTGATGGTATCTATAAGAATGATCACTGCGATATCATTGTGAATGATACTGCAATAATAAGTGGATAATTGAAAATGACATAAATCTAGTATCATAGTCTGTTAGTATAAAGAACACATCTAACTAGCACTCTAGATTAGATAATGTCACTAAAACCTACTTTTGGCATAATCGCTTAATCACCTTTTATTGGAAAGGGTGTATGAGCTAGTGATATTCTGAGTTTGATACATATTGATGTATTTGCACTCATGAACATAAGTGCCAGAAGAGGGCTTACTATATTAAAATCTTTGACGATCTATTTAGGTATGGGTGCATCTTACTTATGAAGCACAAATCCGAATCGATTGAAATATTCAAATGATTTTGTAATGAGATAGAAAAATAAACTATAAAGAGTATTAGAATTCATTGATTTGACTGATGATGTGAATACCTTTACAGTAGATTTTGACGTGTCTTGGAGAAAATTAGATTCTCTCTTAATGGACCTCTCTTGAGATATCACTATTTAAAAAAGATGTCTGAAAGGAGGAATCGAACTTTGTTAGATATGGTTCGGTCTATTGTGGGGTTTACTAATATGCCTGAAGTTATATTTTAGAGACTACTTGATATGTGCTTAAGAATGTTCCGAGCAAATCGATTAGCAAATCTCCAAATCAGATATGAACTTGGGTAATTCAATACTCTCTTATTTAGAGTGTCGGACTTATATAAAATATTCACAAACTGACTAACTTGAATCTTGATCTGATAAATATTATATTAAGGATATTTTTTCTACCTTCCTGATATCCTAATAGACATGAGATGTTCATGTATCTTAAGGCATTCTTTTTGGAAAAAAAATTCTTGGTGAAGGAACTAGTGCCATTAAGACCAAGCTTGGTGAAGCTTGATAGGTAGAGGAACTGACTCTGACACAAACCAATAGAACCAGAGTTGATTAGATCAATTTCAGAGCCCGATGTAAAGGCATCCTTGAGTAGATATAGTAGAGTACTGTATCAGTTGAATAGATACTTTGATTTCTAGATTCAAGATAGGAATTTGATCTCCTATACGGATGCTATACAGGGATCTAACTTTGAGAAGTGAGTTGGAGCCATTAAATCTAAAATGAAATCCATGAAGATTGATGATGTATGGACATTCATTGATTCACCTGAATGAGTAAGATCCATAAGGTGTGAATGAATTTTAGATGGATAAGAGGTGCAGACGGAAAGGTGTAGACCTATTAATTTTGTTTGATTGCTAAAAGATTTTACCATAGTTATGGTGCTGACTATGGCGAGACAGTTTCTTTGTAGCAATCCTCAAGTCCATTCGGATTGAATCAAGCTTTTTGAAGTTGGAATATATGTTTTGAATATATGGCTTTATTGAGAACGAAGTAGAATTCTGTATGTATAAATAGGCTAATAGTTTTATAAAAGTATTCTTTGTGTTGTTTGGATGAAATTCTTTTAATCGAAAATAACATCCCTACATTATAGGGAATAAAAGCTTGGTTGTCATCTCTATTCTTTATAAAAGTTTGGAAGGTTATTAGAACTATCCTTGAGTATTTATGAAATACTAAGGATCAATGGCTTATTGACGAAGAGTCTGACTTAAAATCTATGGAATATTGATTTCAATTTTTAATCGAATAGAAATAATAAAGTTGTGTCAGATTGTGTTTTTATCCTAAAAGGAGAAGCGACATACTGGAAAGGTTCCATGCAGTATTCAGTAGTCAATTTTATTTACAATACAAAATTTTTTATGGTATTTGATGCTGGTAAAGAAGTTGTTTGGTTATGAAAGTTCATCAACGAGCATGAAGTGTCATCCTCTATTGATGGTCTAGTCTTTCTGTGTTGACAGCAGTATTGGAGCCATAGCTCAAGCTGAAGAATTAATGTTCCATCCAAGAACCAAATACTTTCTGCATTGCAATCAACTTGTTCGATAAGATTGAAATAAAATCAATCATAGAAAGATCGACTGAAAGGAGAACTTGACCAACCCATTGACTAAAGCAATCAGATTTAAAGAGTTTAATGATTTAAAGTGGAAGATGGATATTTGATACCTATCTGATTGACTTTAATCCAAGTGAGAGTTGTTGAAAAATATGTCTTAAAGCTAATCATCTAGGTTGTACATGATTGTGCTCCATATAAGTATATGAATTATAAAATGATAAATATTATTTGACAGATTCATCATAAGGAATATATCTTTCAAAATAGAACTCATATGTTATGATGAAGTTCTTAGAGCTACTTCCAAAATGATAAAGGAAGATTTATCGTATAGTTCTTAAATTCTGCTCGCGACCAAATAATACAATTGTTACAAGAACGATAATTGTATCGAGTGTAGGTTATTGTATGTCATATTGGTTGATTGTCCTCTTAACCAAAGCATGTGGTGACATGGGTATGGCATATAGATGATTTGTAAGAGTATATTTCACTGAGCATGATCACTTCCGGAGTACTCTACTGTCAAAGATTGCTCTAATGGGATATGGGTATATGCATCCCTCTGACCTGAGACTGCTTTGGGGACTTACAAGCAACTCACTGTGCTTTGGTGCCGGACTACCCAAATTTTTAATTCGGTGATGGAAGGTTTCTGTATACAGTCAAGTACTTATAAAGTCTGAGTGTGAATCAAAATGAGATTGACTGCTCCAAGTAAAATTAAAGATGATGCATCATTGTGTTTCAATTTAGCAAAACTTTGGTCAAAGTAGTTTAAGTAAGGAGTCACAGGATTTTTGAGGTTAAGACACAATGTGGACCACTCATCCTGGGTTGACAGTTTAACTCTTAGTTGTCCTTGAGCATCAAGTGTTAAAGAGATAAATTATACAGTAACTATATCCACATAGGTTCTAGAGTGTTACTGGGCATATATTCGACCTATCCGAATATCGAAAATCATTGCTAGATGGTAACATCGATTAATATAAAAATTATTCTTATGTTATCGACTTAGGTTTGAACCTATGGGGTCATACACATAGAAGTATCTGTCTGATCAAATGACTGATCGACGATTATGAATCATTGAAGGATTTTATTATCAATTTGATTGATGATTAATCCTATGCAAAGATTGTAATAAATTATTTACTAATAGTTGATAAATTAAAAGAATGATTAATAAACAATATGATTGTTAATTGGCTCAATTTGATTGAGCAATAGGGATTGGATCAGATCTAATTGAATTGGATTCAATTAGATTGGCTTTGGATTGATTGGATGGATCCCTATTGGATAACAAGGTTTGTTCCAATTGATCTCAAGGATGCAAATCAAATTTTAAGTTAAATAAGATTTAATTATCTTATATAGATTTTGATTAGATCAAATACTATTGGATAATAAGCTTGATTGGATTAAGCTCTATTATCAAAAACTTCCCTGATGTCCATCAAGAATCAATATCTGGATCAATGAGGTTCTAATCTAACTAATTCTTCAATTAGTTTGGGGCCTAATTGGTTTCATAATTGGGCTAGAATCTAATTATTTAGTTTGTTATAATTAATTTTTAAATTGATTAGGATTGGATCTAAGAAATAGTTAGAGTTTGACCTTACATGAGTCCTATTTGGAATAGGGCTGAACCAACTCTCTCCACCTATCTATTTAAGATCTCTCGTACCCCACAACTCTTAATCATGTAAAATCCCACACCCCACCAAAGGAGCCATGTCCTCCCCTCTCTTTTGTGAAAAAGAAGGGGCATCTCCTCCTCTTTTGGTCACCAAAAAGAAAGGAGGGGCGTCCAACTCTTGGATGCCCCATATCCCATGAATTTAGGCTTGCTTCCCAACCTCTTTTGAAGAGATTTTGTGAGGCTTTTGCTGCTAGTTCTTAGGTATCAAAGAGAGGCTCTCTTGTTAATTTTACAGTATAAAATTGGAGAAGAAAAGTTCTTCCTAATGAGAGAAAGAGAAGGAAGCAGAAGAGTCTTCTTTCTTGTGCGCAGCCTTAGAGAAGGAGTTCTTCTTATAGATTTTTTTTAAAAAAAATTTTTAGGATTGAAATTAGATTGGATCTAATTTGTAATATGAAGATTTGAAGAAAAAATATCAAAAAAGTCTGGTTGGATGTTTGGGGCTTCCTAGAGTTCTAGATCAAGAAGAAAAAGGAAGAAGAAGAGAGAAGAATGGTTCTTCTCTTGGGTCTCTCTTTTAGGTTCTTCTAGGGCTCAGGATTTTACATGATTTTCAGTATGAGAAATCAGATTAGATTTGATTTTTATCATAAAAATTAGAGAACAGAAGTTCTTCTTAAAGATGTAAAAGGAAGAGAGAAAAGTTCTCTCTTATGCATGGAAGAATTGAGAAGAAATAATTCTTCTTTTGATTTCTATTGTAGAGAATTGATGCGTGGATCTAAGAAGAAAAGAAGGTCTTCTTGTTCTTCATCTTCTTCATGTTCCTCTTAGATCAGTCAAAGCATTATGTCTTCATGAGCTAGAACTTTTAGAGAGATCAATTAGCGCATGGGCTTCGTGTGGATACCTATAGAGGCCGGACACATGTGCGGCTATCGAGTATCATGAAGAATCAATTACCATAGATTTCAGATGCGATGATCTACTACCTATGCTCAGGTATAGAGTTTTAAAACTATTGGGTTATGATAGCACAGTAGAAGTATGAATTTCATAACTTTGCATAATGAAATCATAATTATCATACCCTAAGTCATGACCTCCTTGGTGATTAACAATCATATATCTAAACATACATGATACTATAGAAGATATAGAAGAATACATGTATCGCTAAATCCAAAAAAAATTTGGCAGAGCATCCACTAGATAACCAAGTGTTCGCCCTCCAATGGTAATCCACACAGAGACTGGATCGGGACACAATCTCCTTCAAGACTTTTCTTCATTAATTTGGGCAGCACAACACTCTTCTTGTATTTTCTTGAACACCCTCCTCCCTTGGCTTGTCTTTCTCTACCTTTCTTATCTCTTTGTCTTCCTTTACTCTCTTTTAAGCCCTTGTCCTAAATCGGACTTGCCCTTACTATATTTGGACTTGTCCTAGCAAGGGAAGGAAGAAAGAAATTGGACAAACTAGAGATGAATGTAAGAAAGAAGAGATAGACTTCTGAATGCCAAAACAGCAGAGACTCCATGCTATTTATAATTAGCATGGAGATGCCTATCAACGGGTGTTATCCAATCCACACACCTCAAATCAAATTTCAGAGGTCTTTCCACATCCTAAATAGAGGAAAAGTCATATCTGATAAGAGTCCTTCTGCAAGTGAAACTCTCTTATCAGATACGACATTTTATTCTTCTCTCGCACGCACCCAATAAAAGATATGATAAGCATCTTTCGTTAATCAGATTATTTTCAAATTTTTACACATGAAAACTCTTTTCTTAAATGTATAAAAACTAGAAGATTATCTGATATAAGTGGAACCTAAGAGACTTAAAGTAGAAGGAGTCTACACAGTCTTTTATCGGTGTTTCCGAAGAGTCGCGTAGCAACAATTTGTAGCACCCTCCTTCTCCACCACAGATCAGCGCCTCATGCCATCCAAGGGCTTATATTGGAGGTGGCATTTAGCTCTTTAGGTCATTGAAAAACTCAAAAATAAGGTGGCGTGGGTGTTTGGTTAAGAGTCCATAACCACATTGACTCTTTAGTCCATATCTATCCATAACACCAAGTCAAAGGTAACCCAATCCAATTAGGCCAAACCAAATAAGAGGAATTCAATTAGGTGCCAACATTTGGCTAACCTAAATCAGACCCAAATAAATCATGAGCTTAATTAACTCAATTCTATTCAAATTAGAACTGAAATCGAAATCGATTTGATTCTAGGAGCTAGTGTTTGCAACATGTGCTAGCATGTTAAGTCTGCAAATTTAATCTAATCCAATTAGATCTTTGATTAGTCTCTTTTGTATGTGACCCATTGAATTCCTCATCTAGCTAGCAGTAGATCCAGATGTAAGTGGACCAAATTTGATTAGAACCTTCGAATCAATTTAGATCTGAAACAAGCTAATCTGAATTCAGCAATTAGAACCCTATCTAATTTGTGATCAAATAAAACTTTTAATTTGATCCAACCTACAAGTCAAGATTGACATCTAGCAATATATCATGACTACCTAAAAGATATAAATTGATGAAAAAAATTAAATATATCCTTTAGTGGTAAGTTACCATGTAATCTAGTCCTTTGATCATCCTGCATCCTGAATATGTTTATGAGTATGAAATTATATCAAACTCAACATATATTCTTATTAATTCTTTATCAATCAATGATAACTCTAATGAAGTATTAGAATCCCTATCTAACCTTCATTTGTTTTAGCCAAAGTCTTTTTGAGTTTATCAAGAGAAAAGAATATGTAAGATGCCATCTCTTCTTACTAAGAGTGATCAATTGCTTGTTGACCTACTCACAACCTCCATACACACTCCACCATATTCAGAACACCCCATATATGATTTAATATCATGTTTGAGTGTGAACCAAAATATGGATTCATATGTACAAGATTTCAAGGTGGTCTCAGGTCTAAGGACTATTTGCACAACTCCCACTTAGAGAATTATCTTTTGATTTGTAAGTAAGACTCCATAAAATATTCTCGATCGTGGGTCAATTTAGTGAACTCATTCTTTAATGAGCACCCACACCCTTGTATTAGTGTCTCCACACAAATAGCTTATGAGAACAGCCATCCTCTCTATCGAGCATACAAAGGATGTGCCAGTCTTTTCGAACATTGATCTCCGACTCAATATTTTACGATCAGAAATATTTAAGATTAGGATTTTAAGATTTTAGATCTCACAGACATGACCATTCATATCTTCAAAAACTATTATTCTAATTTATGGGGTTCATCATAATTCTTAATATAAAAAGATACAACTGAAATGATGAATCAAAAATACCTCACATTTATTTATATCAATAACAAATGTCTTTACATGAATTGGAAGAATATATGAATAAATCCCATCACGTAACTTTTGTGATTGGCTTGTAGGGCACTTATTCCTTCAATCTCCCACTTGCACTAAAGTCAATCGCTTTTGTATTTCAATCCCATACAATCAAGATGGCGATCAAATAGTTGCTGTGGTAATGCCTTAGTGAATGGGTCTACTATATTATTCTTAATTTCTACTTGTTCTAATATAATATCTTATCTTTCGACAATCTCTCGAACGAGGTGGAAGTATCTGAAGATGTGCTTTGATCTATGATGAGACCTTGATTATTTAGCTTGAATAACAGCACCAATATTATCACAATAAAGAGGCACTAGTCCTTCAATCGCAGGAACAACTCCTAACTCCATAATAAATTTTTTCATCCAGACAGTTTCTTAGCAGCTTCACTAGTAGCAATGTACTTTTTTTTAATAGTTGAGTCAGCTACTGTCTGCTGCTTCAAACTTTTCTAACTTACTGCTCCTCCATTCAAGATAAAAACATACCTTGAAATTGACTTGCTATCATCTAGATCGGATTGAAAACTAAAATTTGTATATCCTTCTAGCTTTAATTCTGATCCTCTATATATTAGAAAAATATCTTTAATTCTTCTCAGATACTTAAGAATATTTTTTACAGCTTTTCAATGATCTTCTCCTGGATCAGCTTAATACCTGCTGATTATGCCTAATGCATAAGCCACATCAGGCCTGATACATAACATGGCATACATAATAGATCCTACTGCCGAAGCATAAGGGATAGAATTTATTCTTTCTCTTTCTTTTGATATATTTGGACACATTTTCTTAGAGAAATGTATACCTTGACTTATGAGTAAGTAACCTCTTTTATTTTTCTCCTTGTTGAATCTCTTCAATACTAAGTCAATGTACCTAGATTGGGATAATCCTAGCATCTTTTTAGATCTATCTCTATTGAGCTTTATACCCAAAATGTAGGATGCCTCATCCAAATCTTTCATGAAAAACTTGTTAGATAGCCAAATTTTGACTGACTGGAGCATTGGGATATCATTCCCAATCAATAGTATATCATCGACATACACTACTAAGAAGACTAAGGCACTCCCACTAGCCTTCTTATATACACATGGTTCATCCATATTTTTTATGAAGCCAAACTCTTTGATTGTCATATCAAATTAGATATTCTAACTCCTTGATATCTGCTTTAATTTATAAATAGATCTTTTAAGCTGGCATAGCTGGTTTGGCCTCCCACTGGAGACAAAATCTTCTGGCTGAGTCACATAGACTTCTTCTTCAAAATTACCATTAAAGAAGGCGGTCTTGACATTCATCTGACAGATTTCGTAATCATAGTATGCAGCTACAACAAATAAAATCTGTATAGACTTCAGCATAGCCACTGATGAAAAAGTTTCATCATAATCAATCCCATGCTTTTGTCTGAAACCTTTGACCACTAACCTAGCTTTGTAGGTTTCAATTTGGTCATCTGCTCCGATCTTTCTTTTGAAGATCTACTTGCACCCTATTGGGGTTACACTCTCGGGTGCATCAACCAGTGTTTATACTTGGTTGGAATACATTGAGTCTATTTCAAATTGCATAGCATCGAGCCTCTTGTCAGAGTCTTTACTTATGACAACTTTCGAAAAGTCAATAGATCATCATCTTGAATGATACTAGTCTCATTATCATTTTTTATAATGAAATCATATCTTGAGGGAGCATAATGCATTCTATCTGACCTTCGAAAAGGAGGTGTATATTTCGGATGTACCATGTTATTAGGTACTTCTGGTTGAGAAACTTCTATTGGTAATTCTAGAATACTTTGTAGGTCTTAAACTTCCTTAAGTTTAATATTCTTCCCACTGCCTCCTTTTTAGATGAATTTTTTTTTCAAGAATATGGCATGCCTACTGACAATTAACTTTTATTCAGTAGGTGGTAGAAATAATATCCTCTAGTTTTCTTAGGGTATCCTACAAATAAACACTTGTCCGACCTTGCACCTAGCTTATGTCCCAAAAATATTTTTAACGTAAGCAGGACAGCCCCATATTTTGAGATGTTTAAGATTGGGCTTCCTACCATTCTATAATTTATATGGAGTGCTAGGTACTGATTTTGAAGGTACTCTATTAAGAATATATGCAGCAGTTTCTAGGGCATATCCCTAGAAAGATATTGGAAGATCAGCATAGCACATCATAGATCGTACCATATCCATAAGAGTATGATTCCTCCTTTCTGCTACACCATTCAACTATGGCGTATAAGGAATTCAGAGAGAATTTCTTATCCTTTAAGATGATAAAAAAATTTACTGGATAAATATTCGCCACCTCGATCAGATCGAAGGATTTTAATATCTTTTTCAGTTTATTTTTTGACCATCTTTTGGTATTCCTTAAACTTATCAAATGCATCAGATTTATGTTTTATGAGATACATATATCCATATCTTGATAAGTCATCTGTAAAAGTTATAAAATAGGAATATCCTCCTTTGGCTAAAGTTGTCATGGGCCCACATACATCTGAATGTACTAAGGCATAACTCATTTGTCCTTTCTCCATATCCAGAGAATGTAGTCTTGGTCATTTTCTCCATGAGACAAGATTCACAAGTTCCATATGATTCAAAATCATATGGTTCAAAAAATTTTTCTTTGTACAACTTGCTTATCCTTGACTCACCAATATGACCAAGATAGTAATGCCAGAGAAATGACATATTTATATCTTCTCTCTTCTTTTTTATATTTTCATAAATATAAAAAATATTTTCATTAAGTAATGAATTAGAAGACCATTGTCAAAATATCCATTACCAAAGAATTCATTTGCACAAAATATAGAGCAACCACTGCCCATAAATTTTATTTCATATCCACATTGTATTAAAAGAGGTACAATATGATATTTCTCAAAATCTTTGGCATGCAATAATATTTTTTTAATTCTAGAGTTTTTCCTAACGGTAGCTCCAGTAGGTAAGTTCTCACAGCTTCAGCAAAGATTGATTCTCCACTAGCATCAAAAAGCTTGAACTCATTTTTCTTCAGCCCTTTGATTCTCTGTAACCCCTGTAATGAATTGCAAATATGGGAACCACCTGCAGTATCCAATACCCATGAATTACTTGCTGAAGAACTTAGTGAAAATACAGTATGTCTCATATACATACCTTTGTGTGCCACACTTGCATTTTCTTTCATCTTTACAAGAAAACTCTTGCAATTTCTTTTTCAATGTCCCGTCTTGCCACAGTGATAATATGTCATATCTATAGGGACATGCTTTGCCTTCTTCTTCTTGAAGGTGCTTCTTTTAGGGTTTAATTTCTTTCATTTCTTTAAACCCTTCCTGTCATATTTATTTTTGTCCACCATAAGAAGTGGACCTTTCTCTCCCTTTATATGATTTTCAGCTATTTTCAATATATTTAATAGCTTTGGTAGGGAGATATCTAGTTTGTTCATGTGGTAATTCACCACAAATTGGGAGAAAGATTCTGGGAGAGACTGGAGGATTAGATCTTGACTAAGTTTGCATCCATGGTGAATCCTTATTGACCTAATCTGGTAATCAAGTCAATCATCTTCAACACATGATTTTGAACTGGAGTTCTCTCAGTCATCCGAGCCCAAAACAACTGCTTAGATAATTCATATCTAGCAGTTCAGCTCTGTTCTCCATATAGCTCTTTTAAATTGAGCAGTATGGAAGAAGCATCCATATCCTCATGTTGCCTCTGTAATTTTTTACTTATAGAGGCCAACATTATACATTTAACAACCATGCTGTCATTTTGCCACATCTTATATATGGCCTTTTCCTCCTCTGAAGCATCTTCACTGACTAGATCGGAGTCAGGTGTATCCAGAATATAAGACAACTTTTCTTGCATAAGCACTATACGCAAGTTTCTCAGCCAGTCCACATAATTGGGACCAGTTAGCTTATTTGCATCAAGAATGCAATATAGTAAGAGTGAAGTAGCCATAATGCAGAGTTTTAATCTACAAGAATGAAGAATAATCATATAAGCAGACAATTCATGGTGACATATATAACTAGATGAGGTCTTTTTATTCTAGTTATTGCTCTCACTATTTTATCATATACCATAGCCCTCTCTATGATAGACGAGAAATCCTAAATCGATCTCTTAGTGGAGTTGAGATCCTTATTCCTCAAAGAAGTCTTATGGATAGCACAACAAACTTCAGTGAGATCAAAGATAGAAAAATCTTTCTAATTATATTCTCAACATAAACTGCCTTTAAAATATTTATAGTTTTATGGATAGCACAACAAACCATAATATTTTAGTTAAGTCAAATTCTTCATTTTCATACCGCCATATTTGAAATTAATATTGCTCTTGTGGATAGCACAACAAACTTACTATGGTTCTTAAAATAATAATCATCTTAGCATGAAGGAAGGCTTTAGTAGTGTAATAAACACTAAGTAGACCAAATTCAAGATTTAGACTAACCCAATTGGTCAGGTAAGTAGGTGGGGTTCTCTCGTTGCTTTCCTTAGACACCAATAAATTGATCAGGTTAGTCAATAAAATCAATTAAAGAACCACCTTTGACACTTGCCTAGACACCAATTGATTAATCGACTCAAGAATTGGTTAGCCGCTGATTCTGATCACTACGACTTAATATAATTTTTTTTATGAGGGCTTTAGTGGTCACAAGCACATCCTTAAAATTTAAGTGCATGATTAAGATCTAACAAATATATAGTAAAAAATAAATCATAACAAAGTTATTTACATTATATAACACATACAGTATATCATATGCATGCAACTCGCATGTATATATAATTCTATATATAGACATGCTCATATGATTGAACCAATCAAGGTTGGCTCTGATACCACTGTTGAGTTATGATAGCATAGTGAAAGTATGAATTTCATAACTTTGCATAATAAAATCATAATTATCATATCCTAAGTCAAGACCTTCTTGGTGATTAACAATCATATATCTAAACATGCATGACACTACAGAAGATATAGAAGAATACCTGTATCGCTAAATCCAAAAAAAAATTCGACAGACCTTCCACTAGGCACTCAAGTATTCGCCCTCTAATGGTGATCCACATAGAGATTGGATCAAGACACAAGCTCCTTCAAGATTTTTCTTCACTAATTTGGGCAGCACAACACTCCTCTTGTGTTTTTCTTGAACACCCTCCTCCCTTGGCTTGTCTTTCTCTACCTTTCTTATCTCTTTGTCTTCCTTTACTATCTTCCTAAGCCCTTGTCCTAAATCGAACTTACCTTTACTATATTTGGACTTGTCCTAACAAGGGAAGGAAGAAAGAAATTGTACAAACTAGAGATGAATGTAAGAAAGAAGAGATAGACTTCTGAATGCCAAAACACTGGAGACTCCACGCTATTTATAATTAGTGTGGAGATGCCTATCAATGGGTGTTATCCAATCCACACACCCCAAATCAAATTTCAGAGGTCTTTCCACATCCTAAATAGAGGAAAAGTCATATCTGATAAGAGTCCTTTTGCAAGTGAAACTCTCTTATCAGATACAATGTTTTATTTTTCTCCCGCGCGTGCCTAATAAAAGATGTGATAAGCATCTTTTCGTTAATCAGATTATTTTCAGATTTTTGCACATGGAAACTCTTTCCTTAAATGTATAAAAACTAGATGATTATCTGATATAAGTGGTGCCTAAGAGACTTAAAATAGAAGGAGTCTACGTGGTCTTTTATCGGTGTTTCCAAAGAGTCGTGTAGCAATAATTTGTAGCACCCCCCTTCTCCACCACAAATCAAAACCTCATGCTATCCAAGGGATTATATTGGAGGTTCCATTTAGCTCTTTAGGTCATGGAAAAACTCAAAAATAAGGTGGCGTGGGTGTTTGGTTAAGAGTCTATAACCACATGGACTCTTTAGTCCATATCTATCCATAACACCAAGTCAAAGCTAATCCAATCCAATTAGGCCAAACCAAATAAGAGAAATTTAATTAGGTGCCAAAATTTGGCTAATCTAAATTAGACCCAAATAAATCATGAGCTTAATTAACTTAATTCTATTCAAATTAGAGTCGAAATTGAAACCGATTTGATTCTAGGAGCTAGTGTTTGCAACATGTGCTAGCATGTTAGCTCTACAAACTTAATCTAATCCAATTAGATCTTTGATTAGTCTCTTTTGTGTGTGATCCATTGGGTTTCTCATCTAGCTAGTAGTAGGTCTAGATGTAAGTGGACCAAATTTGATTAGAACCCTTCTAATCAATTTAGGTCCGAAAAATCCTAACCTGAATTCAGCAATTAGAACCCTGTCTAATTTGTGATCAAATAAAACTTTTAATTTGATCAAATCCACAAGTCAAGATTAACGTCTATTGATAAACACTTAATTTAAGTCATTTAAAGTAAAAAATTAGATTTAATTTATTTTATTTATTAAGAATTTGATGCTTCTTTTTATGTTTTACAGGAAAGATGATCGTCGATACAAAGAGTCCGATTTATAGATTAAAAAGACTCAAGTTTGAAGAAATTTGGACTTAAAATAAAATTAAAATAAAAGAAGAATGCATAGGGTATTATAGAAAATGAAGATACTATGCAAGGAATCCAAAAGGATATAGATGTCATTGTGAAGAAACAAAAGTTTCTTTTTGAAATATGAAAAAGTTGTTTCACGTGAATACACCTGGGCACGCGAGTGGGCGCGCGAGTGCGTGCGCGTGAGGCGTGGACGCGGGACGGACGCACGGGCGGACAGACGTGCGGGTGTGGGCGCAAGCGCGGGTGGACGCGAGCAGGCGCGACAGCGGGCACGTGGGACGGCGGGTTCGCGGGGAGAATTTGGCATGGCAGACACAGTGGTGAGCAAATTAAAGGAAAAAAATTTTTATTTGGAAATGCTTCAAGTGGAAAAATTTGTATTTTTTTTATCTGTTTGTGATCTTTTCATCTTATCCATCTATTTTTTACTCATTAGTATTTTCTTTAGTCCCACATCGAAAAACAATGTAAAACTCCTCCCTCCTAACACCTATAAAAAGGCTTTTGTACTCCCATTAGAGGAGGAGCCCAGAAATTCTTCTAGAGCCTTGCATAGAGGAATAGAAAGGGACTACTTCATGAGCAGCTAGGCTACCAGTCTCGGGAGTGGAGAAAAAATTTTGTAACGACACAGAGATGGTTTATTATTCTAAACTTTCATGTATTTCTTTATATGCAATAAAGATTATACTTTTTATTTAAATTATTATGAGTTCTTTATTTACTCCCTTTCATATGCTTTTATTTATGCTTTCTTGTTAGATTAATATTAGGAACAACTTTTACTTTCCGGAGACGTGCCGTGATCTACGGATACGGGGCGTGCCGAGGAAAGAAGAGTTGTTTACCTAGTACTTTCTGGAGACGCGCCGTGATCTACGGGTACGGGGCATGCTTAGGAAAGACAGATATTTTTCCTAAGATTAATCATATCTATTTAATTAAAAAAAAAAGAGATACAACTCTACTAGTACAAAATTAATTCAAAACTCCCGAGTTTTTTAATTTCTAATTACATCAATTTTAAGATAATTTACTTTCTAAATCAAAAACAACGTTTCTTTCTTTCATTTTGCAATCTCAACTTAGTCTAAGGTCCCTGAGGATACGATCTCGACTCATCCTACCTACGTAGTGAGTTATTTTTGGTGCTATCAACGACTACGTATCAAATTTTGGCACCGTTGTCGGAGACCTTGGCACGGTTGAAAAAAAAAAGCCACTGACATTTCATAACACTTAACTAAAATAGCGTAACCCCAAATATAAAAATTTCTAACTTGATTGGACACCTTGTTTCTTTGCATCTCATCTCCATAATTAACTTTAAGGGTGCAACCCATTAACTAAGATAAGATGGAGATTTGATCACCCTTGATCCACAAATCACTCCCTTGCATTTGCATAACCTAGAGCTTAATCTAAAATCAACTAGACGTCAGCCCTAGGAATTTCGAGCTCAATAGGATAAGAAAGCTCTAGAGTTGAACCAAGTGCGGATTGGTTAATTGCTCGGTGTCTAAGGCAAGTGGTTAAAGAAAGTGGTTTTCAATTGGTTCCGTTGACTGACCTGGCCAACTCAGTTGGTGTCTAAGGAAAGCAACGAGCAGGGAACCTCCCACATCTTACGCTTACCTGGCCGAGTCAGTTAGTCAGTCTTGAGCTTGGAGTGCTCAAAGGCGGTCTTGGAAGTTGGTAGCTGTTTAGATCTAAGTTAACCTTAGGATAGAGAGTCTATGATTGTTTAAGTTGATTGCAATTAACATCTAAACATTAACTAATTTCTCCCTTTTCATAGATTTAAGATTCTTAGGTTCTTCTCTTTAGATTTTCTTCATTCTTTTCTCACTTTATTATAAAAATATATATTATAAAAAGAAAAAAAATTTCTGTGTTTGCTCTACAGTATAATTGTAAGGTGAATGCTAGGCCGTAGATCGTTACGACCAGAAATCCAACCTTTTGATCCAGAAATAGAAAGAACCTTTAGAGCCAACAGACGTAAAAATATGGACCGAAATCAAGAGAATGATCCACCCAAGCAATTGAAGGAGTACTTTACTCCTTCCACATATACCTACTCTCCTTGTATTCAAGTGCCCCCTATGGAGGCCACTCAATATGAAATTAAGTCCAGTATAATCCAAATGTTACCTTCATTTTATGGATTTAGTAACGAGGACCCTTATAAACATCTTGAAGAATTTCTTGAGATATGCTCAACTGTCAAAATTCACAACTTCTCTGATGATGCTCTTAGGTTAAAATTATTCCCTTTTTCACTTAAGGATGAAGCCAAATACTGGCTACATACTTTGGATTCCATGACTATATCAACCTGGGACCAGCTGCAAGGAGAGTTTCTCAAGAAATATTTTCCCATAGGAAAAACTAATCAAATAAGGAAAGTCATAACTAGTTTTTCCTAATTAGATGGAGAAATATTTCATGAAACATGAGAGAGATTAAAGGACCTTATTAGAAAATGTCCCCCCATGCTGTACCCAAGTGGCAGTTAATCCAATGTTTTTATGATGGGCTCTCTGAAAGACATCGACAAATGATCGATGCATCATGCGGTGGGACATTCATGCTGAAAAGTGAGGATGAGGCATGGCAACTATTTAAAATTTTAAGTAAAAATTCATTACATCATATGTCTGTCTCTATTAGAGATAAACCCATGTTAAACTCAAAGAGAGGTGGAATATATAAAGTAGGAAATGCCATAGATATCCATCATAAGGTAGATGAACTGTCCCAAAAATTAGATCGTCTTCTAAATACTGGATAATCCCCGATTCCACCTAACGCAATCCAAGAAGTTTGTGCATTGTGTGCAAGTCCGAACCATTTTGTTAGTGAATGCCCAGCCGCACCTCAATTTCCTGAGTTTGTGCACGAGCAGGTTCAGCAAGCTCAAGTCCAACAAGCTCGCAGACCAGGAAACGATCCATATTCGAACACTTATAACCCCGGCTGGAGAAACCATCCAAATTTTTCCTGGAGACCACAACCAGTGGTTGGTCCTGCCACACCTCGACCTCAATATCAGGACCCAACATATAGGCATGGACTATACCATCAATTTCAAAATATTCCTCAACCGTCTACTACTGGTCACAGCTCAGCTTTTGAGGAAAAAGTTCTGAAAGCACTAGAATGATTAGAAGTCAACACTCAGACCCTTAACCCCACACACAATCCATTGCTAAGCTAGAGACCCAAATAGGTCAACTAGCGACTGCATTCAGTAGGAAAGAAGGAGGAAAATTACCTAGCCAACCTGAGAGCAACCCAAGAGGGCAATTTGTGATTGAGAGTTCTAATACCCTAGAAGCTTTTTCTGAACATGCCAAATCAATCATGACTCTGAGAAGTGGGAAGGTCATTGAACACACTAGTAAAACCAATGAGACCGACCCTAAACCTCTAACCGAATCCAAATCACCCAAAACAAGGAGGACCTGAAAATAAAGAAGGAACCAACTGCACCGGAATCATCTTACTTGCCTAAAGCCCCATTTTCAGATGCCCTGAAAGTCCTTATTCCTGTAGATAAGAAGGGAGGAAAACTCGATGAGATGTTGGAATTGTTTAAGCAAGTCCAAATTAATCTTCCCCTTCTAGACGCAATCAAACAGGTCCCTGCTTATGCCAAATTTTTGAAAGATTTGTGCATCCAAAAACGTAAATCTAGATCACAAATCCCAAAGAAAGTACGTCTCACTGAACAGGCTAGTTCTGTCTTCCAGCATACCACTCCTCCAAAGCTTAAGGACCCAGGAGCCCCCATCATTTCCTATGTTATAGGAGATTATCACATTGAAAAAGCTCTTCTGGATTTAGGGACAAGTGTGAATCTTTTACCTAGTTTGGTGTATGAACTTTTTGGATTCGAAAACTGAAACCCACATCAGTCACACTGCAGTTAGCCGACAGATCAATTAAGGAACCACGTGGAATGCTTGAGGATGTCTTGGTCAAGGTAGATGAGTTTTACTTTCCAGTTGATTTTCTGGTTCTCGATATGGAATTAAGTGGCAACCTCAGACAAATTCTCATTATCTTAGGACGACCCTTCCTAGCTACGACAAATGCATGCATTAATTATAAGACAGGAGTCATGGACGTATCGTTTGGGAATAAGAAACTAAGACCGAATGTGTTTGGTACTTCCCAAGGACCATCAATGGATAGTTGCTTCGAAGTAGATACACTAGAAGATATTATAGAAGATGCAACACCCATAATTCTAGCACCAGACCCCTTAGATACTTGCTTGGCTCACTTTGGAGTGTGTGACTTTGAGGAATATATGAAAGAAGTTAACATCTTGTTGGATACACCACACGATAAAACCACTCCTCCATGGACAATCAAGTATGAGCCATTGCCCACATTAGCCAGTACACCAATAGTCCCATCTTTAGAATCACCACCTACGTTAGAATTGAAACCCCTTCCTGCTACGCTCAAGTATGTATTTTTAGGACTCAATGACACCCTCCCGGCAATCATTGCATCAGACTTGACCCCTAATCAGGAAGCACAATTGGTTGGTATTCTGAAGGAACACAAAGAGGCTATCGGTTGGTCCATTACCGATTTAAAAGGAATTGACCCCTCCATTTGCATGCACCATATTCATTTTGAGGAACATGCCAAACCCAATCGAGATATGCAAAAGAGATTGAACCCAAACATGCGTGAAGTAGTAAAGAAAGAGATGGTAAAGTAGTTAGATGCTGGAATCATCTACCCCATATCTGATAGTAAATGGGTCAGTCCCACTCAAGTAGTACCTAAGAAATCTGGTATTACTGTGGTTGAGAATGAAGAAGGTGAACTACTTCCAACTCGCATATCATCTGGATGGCGAGTATGCATAGATTATAGAAAATTGAATGCCGTTACTAGGAAGGACCATTTTCCATTGCCTTTCATCGACCAAATTCTAGAACGGTTAGCAGGACAAAGTTTCTATTATTTTCTTGATGGTTATTCAGGGTACAATCAAGTACCTATATTTTCGGATGACCAAGAAAAGACTACCTTCACCTGCCCCTATGGCACCTTCATTTTTCGGCGTATGCCGTTCGGGCTTTGCAATGCACCCGCTACATTTCAATGGTGCATACTGGCCATTTTTCGGATATGGTGGATAAATATCTTGAAGTTTTATAGATGATTTTTCTGTGTTTGGAACCACCTTTGAGGATTGTCTCCATAATCTTTCTAAAGTTCTTAAACGGTGTATGGAGACAAATCTTGTCTTAAGTTGGGAAAAGAGCCATTTCATGATGCAGAAAGGAATTGTATTAGGACATATTATTTCTGAAAGAGGGATCGAGGTAGATAAAGCCAAAGTTGAGGTCATTTCAAAACTACCACCCCCTACTTTGGTCCGACAAATACGATCCTTCTTAGGTCATGCCGGATTTTATAAACGCTTCATCAAAGACTTTAGCAAGATTTCAAGACCCTTGTGCAATCTGTTGGCCAAAGATACACCATTTGTCTTTGATGAAGACTGTTTGAAAGTATTCAACACATTACAAACAGCCCTGACGACAGCACCCATAATAAAATCCCCTGACTGGTCCATTCCATTTGAGATTATGTGTGATGCCTCTGACTTTGCAATAGGTGCCGTCTTAGGCCAAAAAATCAATAAGGAGCCACATGTGATCTATTATGCTAGCAAGACTCTTTTCGATGCCCAATTAAATTACACCACAATAGAAAAAGAGCTACTAGCAGTAGTGTTCGCCCTTGAAAAATTTCGCTCATATCTGTTAGGGTCTAAAGTTCTAGTTTACTCTGATCATGCGGCTCTGAAACATCTCCTCTCAAAGAAAGATACTAAACCGCATTTGATCAGATGGATCTTTCTTTTACAAGAATTTGATCTGGAAATCCGAGATAAGAAGGGTTCCGAGAATATTGTAGCTGATCACATCTCCAGGATCTTCATTGAACACACGATAGGCATAGATGAGGTCAAAGAAAAATTTTCTGATGAACAACTTTTCGCAATCTCCTCTAGCCATCCTCCATGGTTTGCCCATATTGTCAATTACTTGTCAACAGGACAAGTACCTTCTCACTGGACAAAACAAGAAAAAGATCGATTTTTCTCGCAAATTAAACATTATTTCTGGGAAGAACCTGAACTATTCAAATACTGTCCTGACCAAGTTATTCGCCGTTGTGTCCCCGAGAGTGAATTCCAAAGCATTCTCACTTTTTGCCATTCTTCGGCATGTGGGGGACATTTTAGTGGAAGAAAAACTGCAGCAAAAGTACTGCAGAGTGGGTTTTATTGGCCAACGCTTTTCAAGGATGCACATGAATTTGGCCGAAGTTGTCTGCGATGTCAGCAAACAGGAAATTTATCCAAGAAGGATATGATGCCGCTGACCCCCATTTTAGTAGTAGAAATCTTCGATGTTTGGGGATTGATTTCATGGGACCCTTTCCAGCCTCATTTGGATTTGAATATATTCTGGTGGCAGTTGATTACGTATCAAAATGGGTGGAGGCAATAGCTACACGGACTAATGATAATAAAATTATTATAATTAGTTTTATCCAACGAAACATCATTAGTCGATTTGGCTTCCCAAGGGTGATCATTAGTGATGGGGGGACTCATTTTACGAATAAACATTTTAAGCACTTATGAAAAAATATAATATTTCACACAAAGTGGCCACACCATATCACCCCCAAACTAATGGTCAGGTAGAGGTATCAAATAGGAAGATTAAACATATCCTAGAAAAGATGGTTAGGCCCGATAGAAAGGATTGGTCTTTTCGCTTAGACGATGCATTATGGGCTTACCGTACTGCTTTTAAAACACCCATAGGAATGTCTCCTTATCGACTTGTATTCGGAAAAGCTTGTCATTTGCCAGTGGAATTGGAACATCGTGCATTTTGGGCTATACGGCAATTTAACTTTGATATGAAAAATGCAGGTTCCAATAGGAGACTCCAATTAAATGAACTTGAAGAGCTACGCAATAAAGCGTATGAGAGTGTCAAAATTTATAAGGTGCGAACTAAAGCATACCATGATAAATTTATTGCACAAAAAATGTTCGAGCCCAATCAAAAAGTTTGGCTCTTCAATTCTAGGTTGCGTCTGTTTCCTGAAAAATTTCGCTCACATTGGGATGGACCTTTCATTGTAACTCAGGTATTTTCTCATGGAGCTATAGAACTCAAAAATCCTAAATAGGGGAACACTTTTAAAGTGAACGATCAGCGATTGAAACCTTACATAGATGGAATTAGTGATGGAGAATTAATTGAATCTGTTGATTTAGTGGATCCAAAACCGCCATAATACTCAATTCAGTCTGGCTGAAGACGTAAAACTTAGCGCTTATTGGGAGGCAACCCAATGATTTCATATTTTTTACTTTACCGCAGCTGCAAGAATTTAGAACAAGAGCCTATTAATCAATGAAGCTATCTTCAACTTCCGAAGCAAAATTATCCCAGGTGCACTCTCTCCTTTTATTTTCTTTGCTTTCCTACTCCATTGAGGACAATGAAGATTAAGTTGGGGGGGAAGAAAATTAATCAAATCCTCGAGTATGGTCAGAAATAATTAGTTTTGTGTATTCAAATTTTATTTTGATTAAGAGTCAATTAGGCATCCTAATAAATGAATGATTAACGGTCAAGATAATTTTAGAGATACTGAGGAATAAATTATTAAGAAAACCCAATGAATGGTAGGGTTTAAACTAGACCAAATTTTAGGAGTGATTCTACAACCCTCTTCTTATTGATCTCCATAAAGAATCTACTTCATGAGAGATTGGGTGGAAAGATCGAGGTATGCAAAAATTCTCCTTAAAATATGCTTTTTATTAAAAAAAAATATATTGGTTTCCTACTAAGTAACCGGGCCCTTTCGCCTAAGTAAGCGTTGTGGTTCGCGTAAAAAGGTGGGCAATGTTAAAAAAAAAAAAAAAGAGAGACTAAATTGCAAGAAGATAATAAACATCTCTCACATTAAGTTAGAGGATTTAAAGAGTAAAGTGAAGAGTTGGTGAAAGAAAAGCTCTTGAAATTTTTTTTTAGTTAATACTCAGCCCCCAATTGGGTTAAATTGATAATCCAATGAAATATCTCTTTAATAATCTGACCAAGTATCATCTACCTTTTGGGATGCCTAACCTAATTTTGATTCAAGATCGAGTCGGTACACAATGCTAATATATCTATTTTACTCGAGGACGAGCAAAATTCAAGTTGGAAGGTGTGATAAACATTTAATTTAGGTCATTTAAAGTAAAAAATTAGATTTAATTTATTTTATTTATTAAGAATTTGATGCTTCTTTTTATGTTTTACAGGAAAGATGATCGCCGATACAAAGAGTCCGATTCATAGATCAAAAAGACTCAAGTTTGAAGAAATTTAGACTTAAAATAAAATTAAAATAAAAGAAGGATGCATAGGGTATTATAAAAAATGAAGATACTATGCAAAGAATCCAAAAGGATATAGATGTCATTGTGAAGAAACAAAAGTTTCTTTTTAAAATGTGAAAAAGTTGTTTCACATGAATACTCCTGGGCGCGCGAGTGCACGTGCGTGAGACATGGATGCGGGACGGACGTGCGGGCGGACGGACGCACGGGTGTGGGCGCGAGCGCGTGTGGATGTGAGTAGGCGCACGCACAGCAGGCATGGCAGCGGGCACGCAGGACGACGGGTTCGTGGGGAAAATTTGGCATGGCAGACAGCGGCAAGCAAATTAAAGGAAAAAAATTTTTATTTGGAAATGCTTCAAGTGGAAAATTTTGTATTTTTTTTATCTGTTTGTGATCTTTTCATCTTATCCATCTATTTTTTAGTTATTAGTATTTTCTTTAGTCCCACATCGAAAAACCATGTAAAACTCCTCCCTCCTAACACCTATAAAAAGGCTTTTGTACTCCCATTAGAGGAGGAGCCCAGAAATTCTTCTAGAGCCTTGCATAGAGGAATAGAAAGGGACTACTTCATGAGCAGCTAGGCTAGCAGTCTCGAGAGTGGAGAAGAAATTTTGTAACAATACAGAGATGGTTTATTGTTCTAAACTTTCCTGTATTTTTTTATATGCAATAAAGATTATGCTTTTTATTTAAATTATCATGAGTTTTTTATTTGCTCCCTTTCATATGCTTTTATTTATGCTTTCTTATTAGATTAATATTAGGAATAACTTTTACTTTCTGGAGATGCGCCGTGATCTATGGATACGGGGCGTGCCGAGGAAAGAAGAGTTGTTTACCTAGTACTTTCTGGAGACGCACCGTGATCTATGGGTACGGGGCGTGCCGAGGAAAGACAGGTATATTTTCTAAGATTAATCACATCTATTTAATTAAAAAAAAAAAGAGATACAACTCTACTAGTGCAAAATTAATTCAAAACTCCCGAGCTCTTTATTTTCTAATTACATCAATTTTAAGATAATTTACTTTCTAAATCAAAAACAACGTTTCTTTCTTTTATTTTGCAATCTCAACTTAGCCCAAGATCCCTGAGGATACGATCTCGACTCATCCTACCTACGTAGTGAGTAGAGTTATTTTTGGTGCTATCAACGACTACGCATCATCTATCAATGTATCATGACTACCTAGAAGATGTAAAATTTGATGAAAAAAACTAAATATGTCTTTCAGTGGTAAGTTACCATGCAATCCAGTCCTTTGATCATCCTGCATCCTGAATATGTTTATGAGTATGGAATCATGTCGAACTTAACATATATTCTTATTGATTCTTTATCCATCAATGATAACTCTAATGAAGCATTAGAATTCCTATCTAACCTTCATTTGCTTTGGCCAAAGTCTTCCTAAGTTTATCAAGAAAAAAGAATACGTAGGATGTCATCTCTTCTTACTAAGAGTGATCAATTCCTTATTGACCTACTCACAACCTCCATACACACTCCACCATATTCAAAACTTCCCGTATATGATTTAATATCATGTTTGAGTATGAACCAAAATATGATTCATATGTACAAGATTCCATGGTGGTCTCAGGTCTAAGGACTATTTGCACAACTCCCACTTAGAGAATTATCTTTTGATATGTAAATAAGATTTCATAAGATATTCTCTGATCGTGGGTTAATTTAGTAAACTCATTTCTTAATAAGCACCCACACCCTTGTATTAGTGTCTCCACGAAAATGTCTTGTGAGATCAGACACCCTCTCTATCGAGCATACAAAGGATTTGTCAGTCTTTCCGAACATTGATCACCGACTCAATATTCTTACGACCAAAAATATTTAAGATTAAGATTTTAAGATTTTAAATATCACAGACATGACCCATTCACGTCCTCAAAAATCATTATCCTAATCTATGGGGTTCATCATAATCCTTAATATAAAAAGATGTAACTAAAATGATGAATAAAAAATGCCTCATATTTATTTATATCAATAACAAATGTCTTTACATGAATTGGAAGTATATATGAATAAATCCAATCACATAACCCTTGTGATTGGCTTGTAGGGTACTTATTCTTTCAAAAACTAATTCATACTTAGATATGATCTAAATATAATTTAGCTATGATCTAATTACATATAGATATGATCCATACTTGCTGAATTTTAGATTTCAGATTTACATACATGCATATTAGTTTATGTCATGGTTCTTGTATAGTAGTTTTAGATTTGATCCCTGCAAGCATTATAGATTAAATTATTTAATCTATGTATGTTTTGCTGCAAAATTTTAAAAATACATGCACAAAACTACCATGCTTCCCTTCATCAACAACCTAAGAGGGAGGGAGGGATAAATTGGGTTCTTTAAAAAACTTTTATGAAATCTAATCTTAAACAATAATATGCTATAAATTAAACTAACATGAGTAATTGTGAGGTGCATGTAATTTGCTACAATGAAATTAAGGTATAAAAGAAGTAATGCAAGACTTGAAACAATGCAAAGCAAAAATTAAAAGCAAAGTAAAAGCAAGCAAGGAACGGCATAATATAGACATATAATTTTATAGTAGTTCGGTGTAACCCCTCATCTACATATCTACTCTCCATAACTTTTTTTGAGAATTCTATTATAATTAGCTCGATTACAGCATATTTGTTTTACCAAGGCTCACAAACAAACTCAGTTGATTTTTTGGGACACCAACCAAAATTTTTATATTGATTATTTTTTAGGTTTTCAATCCACTCGATTTTATGGGATTACCAACCGCAACCTTACAAATCCAATTTCAGACTTGAACAAGTGTAACCCAAGTTTCTTTCATCCCGAAGAAACTTGAAAAGAAGACCCATGAATACAATGAATAAGAGTTTTAGCACAAAAGAAATAGAAAATAAAAACTCTTTTAAAGCACAAAGAAGTCGGTGATGAGTTGCTTAAATGAAGCTTAAACTCTCTTCTTGATACTTGAGAGGATGTAGCTAAAGGTAGAATGAATTACTCTTGAATGCTCACTGAATTATGTGCACAGCATCCCTCTCTTTTTCTCTTCCTTAATGATATTCAATGAATGCTCTAAAAAATAAAGTATTTCACTCTTTTATCCCTTCCTTTTACTTCTCAAATGATTCTCTAGCCTTTTGTAAGCTTGGAAGTGATTGGAGAATAAGTTTTAATCGTTAAGATGCTTGGACTAGCTATTGGAGTCAAAAAATATCCATTGAAGAAATACAGAAAAACTAGCCATTATAGTTTTCTAATATCAGAAGTCGACTCAAATACCTCAGAAGTTGACTCGAATACCTCAGTAGTTGACTCGTGGGCTTGACTGCTTCAAGAGTCGACTCAGCCTCAAGGTCCAAAAATTTTGCATTTTGTATTTTCTAAGAGAGTCAACTCACCATATTCATGAGTCAACTCAACCAGTCCAGGGGTCAACTCAAGCTCTTCAGTGGTCGACTCAAGTAAGAGCCCCACAAATATAGATTTTTGTCTTCATTGAGAGAGTCAACTTTTTCTTCATACAAATTAACTCATTAATCATGCCAGTGAACTCTAGCATACCAAAGTCGACTTGCCATTCTCAGGGGTCGACTCCTAAACTTTCTGAAACTCAATTTTCTTTCTTTTTCCTTTCATTTCAGTTTAGAGATCAGCTCCAATGCTTTTGGAGTTGACTCTACTAAGTCAGAAACTGGTTATTTCTTCATTGGATTGCATTGACTTAGCTTTCTTAAGGGGATTTGTCTTATGGCTAATAATCTCAAGGATTTCTTAAGGGGATTTTGATAATTACATGATTAGTATTATAATGACTTGAAGTTTGGTAATTATCAAAATCAATCATAGAGTCAATAATCTCTCTCTTTTTGATGATGACAAAATTTTGAGTATATATGCAATAAAACATAATGTATTTCAATTAATTTGCCAACATAAATCATGAAGTGAAAAATGAACACTTGTAAGTATATACTTCATAAATGATTCAATTCATCTTAAATTCAAATTTTAAGCATTTGATACATGATATTCAAGAGAGCATACATCTAAAATAATACTCATTTTATATGATTATCTCAAACAAACAAATGATCATTTCAATCATCTCAAGCATGTGATCAACTCAAGCAATTCAAGCATATACTCAATATACCTTCTCCCCCTTTTGATAGCATCAAAAAGTACAAGAAAAGTTAAAAAAATGATCATCAAAATCAACTCAAACTCAAATATACACATATTTAATTTATAAACAATATAGATTTAAAAACTTTTCTCCCCCTTTTTGAATGAGAAAGATGAAAAGAATAAGTTCTCAAATTAAGCTTTAAAAATTCAAGAGAGATAAAGCTTTTCAATACTAAGAATTTGGAGTATCCAAATTAAGCATAAGATATAATTAGCTTTTCAAAAAAAAATTATCTCTTTCTTTTTTTAATAGATTAAATCAATTAAGTTTAGAAAATATATCAATTTTCTTAATTTATCTCAAATAATATCATATCAAGAATGTATTAGAGCAAAATAAACTTAAGATGAAATATTCTTTTCTTTTTATCAAATGATAAAGCAAAGGAGTACAAGATAACAGTATTGTTGAGATTTGACGTCTCAAGGTTCATTTTACACTGAGCCCACAATGAGGTTCAGGATGACGAACAGAGTCTAACGAGCCTAAGAACAGCCCAAACAAAATTCAGATTGAGAAGATACATGTGAAAGAAGGCTCGAAGCAAGTGGCATGGCCCACAAGAAGGTAAAGGTGGGCCTGACAGATGCACGCATGCATGCAGGAGCACATGGCCTAGCACAAGCACACATGCGGGTTGGCCTAACAAGCGCACGAGTGCCTAGGCTGCAAGGTGCTGGGTGGTCCATGGAGGCCCCATGGACCAATCACGCAGTCTATGCATAGTCCAGGGGCGTTTGTATGTGATCCGATGGTCCAGATCATGTTCGGTTGTGATCAGATGGCTGAAACTCAATCCAAGTATGATCAGGCTTGATCTAAGGCTATAGTGCATGATCGGATGTCTCTAGTGTGACGGTGACAAATGGTTTTAGGATTGATTTGGACTTAGTATTCCTAATGTAATACTATTTTGGAGATTTTAGAGTCTATATAGCTCTGATTAATTAATCATTTGTTGTGTTGGATAGTTGGTGACATCCTAGAGGTGCAGAAAAACTTTAAGAGAATTTTAAGAGAGCTTTTATAAAGATTTTGGGGCTTCTTATTGAGAGACTCTTGTACAAAAATTGAGTGATCAGTTTCTCTTATATTGTTGTGTTTGATTCTCTCATAGTGAAGCTTGCATGCCTCGTGGAGGTAGGCTTGAGGCTGATCCATAGATTCATATTATTTTTCTTATTTTATTTTTTTCTTTCTACTGCAACACATGGTATCAGATCCTACACAATAATTGGTATCAGAGCAAGATGGTACTAGAGCTTAGGTTGCAGTGATGGTGATCGAGATAGAAGATGGAGAAGACAAGCACAATCAAGATGGAGATCAACCAGCTCGATGGGAAGAGCAATTTCTTCTTGTGGCAAGCGAAGGTGAAGGACGTGCTTATCAACAAGGGTTGATCGATGCTCTTTTATGCGAGGAGAAGCTGATTATCATGAAGGTGCAGGATTGGAGGTGGCTTCAGATGCAGCGGTGAGTATGATCTGTTTGGTTCTAGTGGATGAGATGGTGATCCATGTGCTTTGCGAGTCTTTTCTGATGGTATTGTGGTTGAAGCTCGAGAAGTTGTACATGGTGAAGTCTGTCACCAATACTCTCTTTCTCTAGAGGCAGTTCTACCAGCTGCAGATGACTGAGAGATAGAGCATGCAGGAGCATCTCAGCCACTTCCAAAAGATCCACACTGATCTCCTCAATGTTGGCAAGAAAGTTGAGGAGAAGATCAGGATGCTGGTCTTGCTAGTATCGTTTCTCCCTTCGTATGAGTCCTTAGTGACTGCTTTTCTAGTGGAGAAGGACACCATCAAGATGGATGAGGTCACCACAGTGATTCTTCAAAATGAGGTTCTCAGGTAGGAGAATTCGGCTTCAAGCTTAGGCGGTAGCTCAGTTTTGACAGTTTCTAGAGGAGCAGGAGGTAGTAGATGGAGCGACAGGAGATTGCGACGAGGATGATCCAAGTCCAAGATGAGGGACTTGAGCAAGACTAGATATTATCGGTGTGATGAGTTGGGGCATCTAGCCAAAGATTGTCCTCAACTCAGGGATCGGATGAGGGATACTACAACGACGGCTAGTAAAGAGTCAGAGGATGATGTCTTAGAGATATCTGATGAGGTATCTACTTCTTCTCAGTAGTGAATTTTAGATTCTGCATGCACACATCATGTATATTGCAGAGAGGAGCAGTTTGACTTCTTGAAGAGCAGTGAGGGTACTATTTATCTGTCGGATAGTTCGAGCTATGCGATCAGAGGCATCGAGACGGTCAGTTGGAGGATACATAATGGTATAGTGAGGAGATTGGGGGAGGTCCAATACATATCCGATTTCAGGTGGAATCTTATCTCACTGAGTAGACTGGATTCGAGAGGCTACAGGATGATAGTAGGTGGAAGAATTCTAAACGTGTTGTATGGTGATAGATTTATTCTAAAGGAAAAGAAGAGGATGAGAGGATATTACTATCTGATAGGGAGTCTAGTACAAGGTGAAGCTTCAGGAGCCAAGAGGAGCTTAAAGTGAGCTAGAGCTCCAGAAAGAGGTGGTCGAGCACTAGATGGGAGACTCAAGAGGACAAGAGGTGACATCGCAGAGTGAAATTTTTATTGCCATAGGAGACTTTCCTAAGTAAATCTTTGGTCAGAGTGGACACAACCCATGATGGAGGTGGGATCGAGTAGTCTGGCTTGACTCTCATGTTTGCCCATCCATAAGACAGCAGGCATACCCCAGAACATAAGGGCGAGATGGATCACAGGCTCTTAGAGACAAATGGAGACCAAATATCGAGTCGAGATACAGATTGTTGAGATTTGATGTCTCGAAATTTGATCCATATTGAATCTACAATAAGGTCCAAGATGATGAATGGAGTCCAATGAATCCAAGAACAGTCCAAACGGAGTCCAGACAGTGAAGATACGCACAAAAGAAGGCTCGATTCAGATGGCACGACCCATGAGGCAGCGAAGGCCGATGGCAGGCTGGCAGTGGCACAGTCAGGCCGACAATGCGTGCGATCGTAGGAGTGCGCAGCCCAATGTGGTTGCACACGTGGGCTGATCCAGCGGGTATACGGACGTCGAAGCCCAGCACCCTATCACGATCCACCATGGACTGTAGGGTGCTGGATGGTCCATGGAGGCCACGTGGACTGATCCTGTGGTCTACGTATAGTCTAGGGGCATTTGTGCACGATCTGATGATCCAGAATGTGTGCGATCATGATCAAATGATTGAAACTCAATCCGAGCCTGATCAGGCTTGATTTGAGGCTGTAGTGCACGATCGGACAATTTTGGTGCAAGCCGATCATGATCGAACGACCATAGATGGTTTTAAGATTGATTTGAACTTGCTATTCCTAGTGTAACACTATTTTAGAGATTTTAAAGCTTATATAGCTTTGATTGATGAGTCATTTGTTGCGTTGGATAGCTAGTGACATCTTGGAGGTGCAGAAAGGCTTCAAGAGACATTTAAGAGAGCTTTTGTGAGAATTTTGGGATTTCTTATTAAAAAATTTTTGTACAAGGGTTGAATGGTAAGTTTTTCTTATATTGTTGTATTTTATTCTCTCATAGTGAAGCTTGCACGCCTCGTGGAGGTAGGCTTGAGGCTGATCCAGATATTTATATGGCATTTCTTGTTTTGTTTCTTCTTTCTTCCTATTGCAATACATGGTTTCAGATTTTGCACAACACGTAGGTTGTCTGACACCAATTATAAAAATAATCTTCTTTATATCAATTATTTTGAAAGTCAAACCAAATAGTAAGTTGCTTGAAAATTTTCATCATACAAATTAGAGATATAAAAAGAATATTTATCAAATTTATTTTTTGATAATAATCAATCTGAGCAAAATATTTTTTAAATTTAACTTAATACCAATTAATTGTCAAAAGATGATGTCAAGATCAAACTATGCAAAGTATGAATGGACAAATCAAGCAATATATAATTGATTTTCTTTTAAGATCAAAAATTAGTTTTTCCTTTATTTTTAAGAGTTAATGCTAGAAAATTTATTTTTTTTAATTCTTTCTCTTTTTTTTCTGAATTATGCATATTCATTAAAAAGAAAATATAAGAGCATATTTTTCTCCCCCTTAATTTTATAAGCAAAGCAAATTTTCAATAAATCAAACAAATAATCACATCAAACACATCGACTTTTCATGAAAGATTAAATTTTTATTAATTACCAAAAAGTGATTATAGAGATAGTAAATATCAAAAACATCCAAAATGCATGAGAGCTCTATTTATCAAAAGTGGACTTCTAGGGGCACTAATGCTCTAAGATATGAATCCTAGCATCCTAAGAGAGTGAGTCAGGAGAGTCCTAAGTAGACGGTCCAGGCTCAGAGGGTGAGGGTGGTCTAATGTCTTCGGATGGCTGGTCCCGATCTACCCTCACAGTAGTGATAGCCTGAATTGACTTGGCAGTCTCCTCTATGAGCAATGATATAGCCTCTGAACTGTATCTTTGTATCTTAGCATGGACCATATCCATAATCTAGGTGGAGACTTTCTCTACTAGAGCATCTTCATCTAGTCCAAAAAGTGGTCAATTTGAACACTTTGGACAATCAGTCGGTGGAGAAGATGTTAGAAATTATGTCCTAAAGTCAATCGTCAGTCTGTTGATGATTATGCTCATATTTATAAACTGTATATGAATTTTTATTAATAAAAATTATTTAACTTTTTCATCATATTTTATCCATCTTTTTTGAACTTCTGTGTTGTGATGATTTCTTAGGACTATATTTAATCGACAAAGGAAAATTTATCCTTTAGTCCTTAAAATATGTTCGTGATCAAATGATATACTGTTAATAGGATGATAGTAATATCAAGTATAGATCATTATATGCCATATGGATTGGTTGTCCTCTTAACCAAGAAGTGTGAAGATACTGGTATGACATGCAGGTAGAATGTAGGAGTACATTCGCATCGAATGTGATCAATTGTGGAGCACTCTGCTATCAGGAGTAGCTTGCGAAGGGCATGGATATAAGTATCCCTCTGATCTAAGATCACCACGGTGACTTATAAACAACTCACTGTACTTTGATGCTAGATCATCTGAATTTCTAATTCAGTGATGGAAGATTTTTGGGTGCAGTCAAGTACTTATCAAGTCGGTGCATAAGTCAAAATGGGATTGACCTCTCTGAATAAGTAAGAGTTAATGCATCAGTGTATTTCAATTTAGTAAAATCTTGATCAGAATAATCCATGTGATGGATTTGAAAGGTTGAAATACAATGTAGTTGACTATTTTAGGATTGACAGTTAAACCCTAGGTCACCTTGGGCATTAGGGTCAAAGGGATAAATTATATGGTAACCATACGTCAGTAGGTTCTAGAATATTGCTTTACAATCTTTCGATCTATCCAGATGTGGGTCCAATTACTAGATGGTTACATCAATTAGTATAGAAATTTATTCCTATACTATCGGCTTAGGTTTGAACCTATAGGATCACATACATTATGAGATTCGATCTGATCAGATGGCTGAAGAGTCTCACTGGATTGGGACTCTAGAGGAGAGTCTCACTAGATTGAAACTCTATTGTTAATAGAGGATTTATTAGCAATTAGATTGCTAATTGACTCAATTAGATTGAGCAAAGAGATTCGGATCAAATTTAATTGAATTGGATTCAGTTTGACTTGGATTAGGATTGATTAGATCAAACCTAATTGCAAGAGAAATTTGTTCTTGATTTGATCAAGATTTGGATTCAGTTAATTCCTAAGTGGGTTAGAAATTTATTGAGGTGATTATGTTCTTAATTAGATTAGGTTCCTTCCTATCATTGGATCTAAACCAATTCTGATTTGGATTGGAATCAAATTAGAAACGAAGAGTCCTAGGTCAATTGAAACTCTCTCCCTTGCACATGCCCTAGGTCCCACGCCATCCCTTTAATGCAAAATAAGTTTTGTGTGAAATATTTTGGGTGTGAGAAAGGAGGGTGCAGAGAGGGGTGGGTAGCACTCATGATGAGCCATTATCCTTATCTCTTTTCTGATTTGAATTTGATTTGAATCAAATGAAAGAAGAGTGCTCTATAAGCTAATTGTAAGTGTGTTGTGATGAAACTTTTTTTTTGTAATTTTCCAACTCATGTAATAAATTTATTAATAAAATGAGGTATTGATTTATCATTTTAACTGTATCTTACTATATCTAAGATTATGATAAACACCAAAGATTAGGACAATGATTTTAGGAGACATGAATGGGTCATGCTAGTGAGACCCGAAATCCTAAAATCCTAATCTTAAATATTTCTAATTGTAGGAGCATTGAGTCGGAGATCAATGTTCTAGATAGATTGGCACATCCTATGTGTGCTCAATGGAGAGGGTGGCAAATCTCACTAGCCACTTATGTATTGAACACTAATACAAGGATGTGGGTGCTCATTTGAAAAATGAGTTCACTAAATTGACTCAATGAAAGGGAACATCTTATGGAAGCTACTTGCATATCAAAGATGGTTCTCTAAGTGGAAGTTGTGCAAGTGATCCTTAAACCTGAGATCACCATAGAATCTTGTGCACATGAACCTATATTTTGATTCATACCCAGGTATGACATTAAGACATGTACGAGATATTCTGGATATGGTGTAGTGTGTATGAAGGTTGTGAGTAGGTTAATATGAAATCGATCACTCCTAGTAAGAGGAGATCGCATCCTATGTATTCTTCTCCCTAGATGACTCAAAAAATTTTTTTGACCAAAAGCAAGAAGGAGATTAGAAAGAGTTTCTAATGCTTCTTCGTTGGACTCATCATTGGTTAATTGAGAATCAACATGAATATATGTTTGAGTTTGACATGGTTCCATACTCATGAAAATATTCAGGGTGCAGGGATGATCGAAGGATTGAATTGCATAGTAACTTGCCACTGAATAGTATATTTGATATTTTTATCAAATTTACATCTTATGTGTAGTCATGATACATTACTAGATATCAATCTTGACTTGTAGGTCTGATCAAATTAAAGAGTTTAATTCAATCGTCAATTAGAAAGGATTCTAATTGTTGAA
Source organism: Elaeis guineensis (assembly GCF_000442705.2). Lineage (NCBI taxonomy): Eukaryota > Viridiplantae > Streptophyta > Magnoliopsida > Arecales > Arecaceae > Elaeis > Elaeis guineensis. Next base: position 1,865,001 of record NW_027332426.1, read on the forward strand.
CTCGGGTTAGCTCGATTGGACCTAAATTGGTTAGATTGAAGTCTAATCAAATTAGGTCAACTTGCACCTGAACCTACTACTGACTAGATGTAGAACCTAATGAGTCACACACATATAGAAATTGGCCAAGGATCCTTTTGAAAAAGATCGATTGGAATTTTGGATTCAATCAGGATTCTAGTAAGCATGCTAGCACATGTGGAAACCCTAGCTCCTTTGGAGATCAATTTGATCTCATCCCTTACTAATTAGCTAGTCCAATTTGGTGGATATTTGGATCAGGTTGTGCCACCTAGAAGCAACCCAAAATGAGGCATCTAATCCCATGTTAACACCATATATGAAGAGTCCAAATTGTGAAGGACTCTTTGTGTAAAACAGGTTTTATGTGCGCGTGTTGGCGTGAGCAGGAGGAATCCTTCTGGCATAGGATTAAGATGCATGTGTAGCCCACATCACCCTCCATCCTCTGGTGCATATCTCAAAGTATGATATGTATTTTTTTTTGAATTTTTAGGGTAGAGAAAAATTAGAAAATTGAACGTACATGAGGGATGAAGCATCCCATCTCTCCACAGTTTGGAGAGTCCTTCTCCTAATCAAATGCTTTCAAATTGAAATAATTTTTTTTAATAATATTTTATATTTGATAATCTATTTTTATAATTTTTTTAAAATTTTTTTAGACTTATTAGATGGCCAAACGGATGCTAGAAGCTTCCTCGCATGCGCATGTGTGTGGTGATCTGAACTCACATGAAGAGGTGCAAGGATAGCATCATTCCATAAGAATTTTATCATCTTATTAAGCTTTTTGAATCAAAATTGAGTCCCCTATCCACATGAAATTTTGTGGATTTTTTTTTATTTGAGAAGGGATGTGAAAACATCCCTTCTCTAGTCGCACGTGCGGGTGTAGATCAGCGTATTGGGGATAAGAGTCCTTCTGCTTGAAGGAACTCTTATCTGATTAGATAAGCCTCTTGGATGAGGTATGTCCCTCCCTTTTTAGCACCCCTCTATTGGCTATAAAAGGGTCAGGGTGCAAAGTGTCCGATGCATTCAGAAAAGGTTCCCAATTTCTCTCCATAACTCTCCCTTATTTTTTACAACCTATTTTAGTTTTAGGACAAGGCTTTAAGATTTAAGACAAAGCCTTATCTGGTCCTAACAAGAGTTGTAAGGGTCCTAAAGAAGGAGAATCAAAAGTTCAGAGGAAGGTCTAAGAGAGTTGAGTCAGGTTTTTAGAGAAACCTGAACGGTACAGGGCTAGTCAAGTTCAGGGGCTAGAACTCTTGAAGCAAGGTGAAAGAGGAGCACTGTCTTTGGTTCAATTAGATCACTGTTGGAGGGTGAATACTTGGATGCTTCATAAAAAATTGGATTAGCATTACAGGTATTCTTCTAATCTAAATTTATTTTAATTATACTTTGATTAATATAGTCAAGGGTTTCTAGGCATTATGGTTTTTGGTGTGTCAGGTGTTTCAAATAAAAATTTTTAAACACCTAACCCTTCTACTATGCCACCAGAACCCAACAGCAATATCAGAGCCTATCTTAATTTATATAATCAAAGATTAAATTATTATCTTGATTGTGATCAAGCATGAGTTTTTGGTTTGGTTCAAGTTGGGTCAAGGGTTGAACCCCAGTGAAAATCCAAACCCTAGCATGTCTCAGAGATATGTTTTAGTTAAATGCATGATGTATGTATAAAATCTCTCTTAGTAGCTTAATATTCAAATTGGGGTTCATCACCAGGTCATCCGATCATAAGAGCAAGTAGGGTTCATAGACCCTCTCTTCTTATTCCATAGGATACTCTTATAGCATATAGGGATGCCACTGTGATATTCCAAGAAGAAGAACTACGAAAAAAATATTTTATTTTCATGCATATGATATGCTATGATATAATCATATTGTATGATTATGTTTTCATATCTTAGAGATATGATTAGATGCCATTATTACTTGTTATGTTTGTTAAGATCAACTATAATAGTGCATCATTATGATTGATTGAATTAGGATATGCTTGAGATCATTAAAACCCTCATAAAAATTATATTAAGTCAGTGTTGTGAGCCAGTAACTGACCTATTTTTTAAATTAATTAATTATTTGATATTTTAGTAGTATTTCAAGTGTGGTGATTATTTAATTGATTCTATTTGCTGGCTTGATAATTTTTATTGGTGTCTAAGAAAAGCAACTGGGGGATCCCTACCAATCTTAATACTTTCTGACCAATTAGAATAGATAAAATCTTGAATGAAGGTAGCTCAATATTTTGAACACTATATATACCTCCCTTCATGCTTAGTCAATATCCTGTCAAAAATCATAGTAGATTTATTGTGATATCTGTTAGATGTATGTCCTAGAAGTCAATATGGCTGACATATTGTAATAACTCTAGGATACAATTTTATATTTAATACATTGATATAATCAATAAAAGGGCAAGCTTATTTTTTATTCAAGTGTGATATATCTTTGAATCATCTATGAAATTAGCTTTCGATACATATTATCAAAGTGTTGAGAATTAAAGACATATATTTAAATACTAAATGCTCCCGATCATAGGATCATCATGAGGATGGTGATCGATCTGGATAGATTGATGTACAAATCACTTCCTTCAGGATAGATAAATCTCTAGTCTACAGTGTAGAGACACTGAGTGATGAGTGCAGATAGTTGTTAGAGAACAACTAGTACTGAGCGTGACCATACGAGAGATTACTTAAATTTTTACTCGATTGTCAGTGATAGTCTCGATGCTGTAGTTATGTGACTAATTCTTTGATCTGAGATAGTACTACTACTCGTAGTGAGGCTGCTAGAGTTTGATTGACACATAAATATGGTCTCAATAAGTCCTTGTAGTAGATATTGGCGATAGTTGGTCCAATGTAGGAGTAGGATACGCATCAAGATAGAATCTATCGATCTTAATAGAAAGGAGTAGTTCTATAGGATTTGAGAGGCTAAGTCTGAAAATCTGTGACCACAGTAGTGTGATTGATAGAAAAAATTTTCATAGAGATCACATTTAGACTTTAGCTGATCGGATCTATCATATGACTGATGGTGAGGTTTGACGATTTATCCATAACCTGTCATTTAGTCAGGACTCATGATAGAGGGACTGAATCATATGTTAACTATAGCTAGAGATTCATTTTGATTCTACTGAATTGTCACTACATACTACTAGGTATCACTGGTGGATTGTGAGAGTCACTAAGATTGTTATGGATCGACAATTCTTGATGAGTTAGAGTAGAATTGTTCCGATCCATTGAAAAGAATTTTAATGATACTTTGATAGAGCTCATTATATATCTCATCAGATAAAATTAAATTTATGGATTTATACAATAAAGAGATTAGATTTGAAATGAGCAATTGAGCTTATGAAGTGTCAATTAGGTTTAGAGAAATCCGATTAGGTTCGAGATAACCTTGCAAGCACATGGTTAGACCCAATTTTCTCTTTATGTTTGGATTTTTTATTTGATAAGATAATTTAAATTTAATTATCTACTAATAATCTAAATGAATTAGACTCATTGGACTCTAATTATTGAGTGTCTGAGATTTTGGATCATATGAATTAAGGGTACAAGTCCTTAATTGATATTCTTTGATAGTTATTATAGGGCGCCACTTGATTTGATCAAGTTGGGCATTTTCTATGATTAGAGAGCTTATGGATCTCATATGAGGCATCTCTTAGGTGTACATTGGGGTATATTTATGTGGGTGCAAGGGTCCAAGAGTTGGTACCTAATAGGTTTCTTAAGGGAACTTAAATAACTTATGTTAATAGAAAACCCAATGCAAGTAGAACTTATATTATGTGATTGAATATGATTCAATCCTTATATCTATTTAAAGGAACCTCCCCTAAGGTCTTTAGGCATCCAATCCAGCAGCCTACACGCCACAAAGGAACCCCCCCATGCCCTCTCTTCTCGTCCCCTTCTTCTCTTAGGCATCCCACACATCCTCCCTTTTGGGATGTCCCAATTGTTTCCATGCCTAAGCTGTTGGGCATCCCTCCTTTGCTGGTTTTCAGCTAGTGGTAGCATCACAAAAATCAAGGGAGAAAAGAAAGAGAAGAGGAGAAGAAGAAGATCAAAAAAAGAGATCAAAAGTTGATCATGATACAGACTTCATTCAGATTCAGCAAGCTGATTTTTTTAGAGAAAAAATTAAAATATAAGAGGGCTATTTTAGATAGATCCTGAGTGGATATCCATAGAGGTCAAATACTTGTATGACTAAAAAAAAATTTTATTTTTAGATCAGATTTAAAGAAAGAAATCATGAAACAGGTATTGATTCGATCACATATTAAATTTTAACATATGTACAATTTCAGCATATGAAGTAGATCCTTGTGGTTTATATTTTTATACATGTATGATTTAGATTAAAAAATATTTTAATCTTCTATTCTACTACGGTGTTTAGAAAATAAAATTTTAAAACACATATGCATGTCCCAACACATAAATTTTAACAGTAGTATCATAGCACATGTTTCATATGCATGAAATTATCATACATGTTTTGAAAAGAGTTTCAAAACTTGATTTTTTCTTGATATATGAAATGTATAGATGAATCTTTGAATCTAAAATTTAATTTTGAATTTGATTTTAGAACATATAGTTGATATGTCAAAGCATACATAAGTCTGAATTTTGATCAAGAATGATTTCTAGTTCATGTTCACATGATATGTAGATGCATGTATAAATCTAAAATTTTATATGACCTGATTCATAATTCATGTATGAGATATGTGATTGCTTTTAATATGATCCATGATTAGTATATGAGATATATAAAATCATGTTGTTGATCTGAATTTTATGTGCATATATATGATATATATTTTTATGTTAAATCTAAAAATTATTTTTATGATTTAAAATTTATTTTTAAGTAAAAAATTTAGATCTAAAATTTGATTTTAGAATCTGAAATTTGTATTTATGCATGAAGGTTTTGATCATAAAAAAATAAAAAATTAAGTCATGTAATAGAATTGCATCTAAGATTTTTGATTTGAATCATATAGATCTAATTTGATTAAGTAATTGATCAAATCAAATTAAATATTGATTAAAATTAGATAAATTAAGTTAAATGATCATACAATTATTGTTGATCAAATCATTTGAATCCCATATGTAGAATCGATTAAGGACCTAATTTGGCTCGATGGTTTGAGCCTGATTCACTTGAGTTAACCTAATCTAACCAATTAACCTAAGACAAATAATTGAGACATAGTTATTTAATTAATTTTGTTCGCTTATCTGGTTAATTTATTGGTGTCTAAGAAAAATAATAGGGGGAACCCCATCGATCTCCACTTACTTGGCCAATTTGGAAGATTGAATCTTGAATAAGGTTGCTTGGTGGTTTGGTTTAGCCCATGCCAATTAGATCGATCATATGATGACTGATTAGATGAGACATAAACCTAAAACCTCCTTACAAATATTAAGTCCATAGGTCTTCCACCGTTGTAGATATGCGGGTATGCTACCGATGTTGATTGTTCTCGACTGGTCACAGTAGTTCACTTGTATCGGGAACATGCAACCACTCTATTAGCAAAGAGTTGCTTTAGGATAAGGATAGGGTTGGACCCAATAACTGTTAGGTGAGGGACCCAATGACGACCTTGCATCTGCTTGTAAACGATGGGTCAGGCTTAACTAAGTAGTGTGGGCAATAACTGTTAGGTGAGCCCACATGACTTAGAGAACAAGTCACTGCAACATGTTTAGAGAAGCATCTGAGCAAAGAGTTGCCTACGCATTGATGTGCATATTACCAATAACTGTTAGGTGAGGTGCATGGCATCGATGAGACCGCAGCATCCACTAAAAATCCTTTGTCGCATCAGGGTTTTCATTTTTCATCTAGAGAGTGGAGAGATTAGAAAAATTAGTGGGAGTCATTGTTTGCATCTTAAAGTTTCTAGAAATAAATTTTATAGTTAAGTATTAAAGTCTAACTTGAATCTCTACTCTTGCAGTTAAATCATGTCAGCCTCAAACCCTCTAGTCCGCATCCCTGAAATTAATCATTTGATCGAAACTAATTACAAAGACTAGCTCAAAAACCTTAAGATTATCCTGACATCAAAAAAATTAGGTCATGTACTCGATCAGGAACCCATAGTTTTACCAAACTATCCTACTGCTGAGCAAATGGCTACTTTTGAGAAGTGGACAGATGAAGACAGTCAGGTTAAGTGCTATGTGTTGGCATCTATGTCAAACGAGTTGTAAAGCCAGCATGAGCATATACCTACTGCCAAGGCTATGATCACTCACCTACAAAAGTTGTATGGTGAGTAGAGTCATACTGCACGCTTAGAAGTATCCAAGAGACTCTTTAATTTGAAGATGTATGAAGAACAGTCTGTCCATGAGCATTGTATGATAGTGATCAAGGATATTAAGGAGCTTGGGAAGCTCAAGCTGGATATGCAAAAGGAATTGCAGATGGATTTGATCCTTCAATCCCTTATGAGTTCATATAGTCAATGTATTATAAATTTTCATATGAACAAACGTGATTGCACTACACTTGAACTGGTCAACATGTTAGTCACTATGGAAGAAACCTTAAAGAGTTCAAGGGGCATTGTTCTCACTGTGGAGCGAACTTCTTCCAAGAGAAAGTCTACTAGAAAGAAAAAGATAAAATCCACTAAGAAGCGAAAAAAGGAGAACAAGCCAAAGAGAAAAGTTTCTAAGAAGGCTGAAGCAAAGGAAAAGTATTTTCACTATGATGTTGAAAGCTACCGAAGGAGGAACTGTCCACTTCACCTGGAGAGCCTAAAGATCAAAAAGAATGATAAACCTTCGGAAGGTATGCTCGTAATTGAATCTAACCTTACGGTTTCTTCTACTTTTAGTTAGATATTAGACTTTGATTCGAGTGTTTATATATGTACCTCAATGCAGGATCTAATAGAAAGTAGGGGGTTAAGAGAAGGTGACATGATCTTTCAAGTCGATAATGGAGCAAAAATTACTACAGAGATCGTTGGCACTTATCCTCTTTGATTACCATCTGATTTTAGATTAGATTTGAAAGACTGTTATTGTGTTCCTGTATCTAGTCAGAATTTGATTTTCGTATCTATGTTAGCATAGAAAGGTTTTAAAATTAGTTTCAATAAAGACTTTTATTTCATTTATTTATGAAATAAATTGATTGCATGAGGTCTTTTAATTGACATTCTATATCACTTACATGTTGATGCGAATGTGAACTTAAACGAGCAAATAGTGAGTATCACAGGTCAAAAGAGACCTAGAGATGAAATTAACCAGAAGTACTTGTGGCATCATAGACTAGGCCATATTGGCGAGGACAGGATAAACAAACTATTAAAGGATGGTATCCTTAGCTCTCTTAATCTAGAGTCATATCCAGCTTATGAATCTTGCCTTCAAGAAAAATTGGCTAAGTTACCCTTTGTAGAAATGAGAAAAGGGCCATTGAATTACTTGCCCTAGTACACACCGATATGTGTGGACTATTTGATGTACAGGCTAGGGATGGTTATAGCTACTTCATTATCTTTACTGATGATCTATCTAGGTATGGATATATGTATCTGATGAAACACAAGTTTGAAGCCTTTAAAAAGTTCAAAGAATTCAGACATGAAGCAGAAAAGCAAACTGGTAAACCCATTAAGGTTCTTCAATCTGATCGAAGAAGTGAATACCTTAGTCAAAAAATTTTGAAATATCTTAAGGACAAAGGTATAGTCTCTCAATGGACTCCTCTTGAAACATCTCAGCTCAATGGGATATCCGAAAGGAGGAACAGGACCCTATTAAATATGATCAGATCTATGATGAGCTTCACTAATCTACCCTTATATTTTTGGGGACATACCTTTTTAATTACCATTCACCTGTTGAATAAGGTTCCATCAAAGTCCGTTCCTATCACACTATATGAGATATGGTATGGTAAGAAGTCGAGTCTAGGTTATCTTAAGACTTGGAGGTGTCCAGCCTATATCAAGAGACAGATGGCGGATAAGTTAGAGAATAGATCTATTATAGCTCATTTTATAGGGTTTCCAAAAGAATCCATGGGATAGTACTTCTACTTTCCATAAGATTACAATGTAATTGTGAGTCGAAATGCCATATTCCTAGAAAAATAGTTTATCCAGGATGGTAGCAGTCAGAGATTAGTTGAGCTTGAAGAGAAGGTCTTTGAAGAACAAAGAGCTATAGATCCTCAGGAACCCATAATTCATGAGCCAGTAGTTTACATTCCTCTACCACCTCGTAGATCTAGCAGGGTCTCTAGACCTTCTGAAAGGTACATGGGTATGCTTACGGAGAAAGTAAAGGAAATATTCTTTATAGGAGATAAAGATCATGGTGATGATCCTAATACCTTTGACGAGGTGATATCTGACATCAATTTCGAAAAATAGTTAGATGCTATGAAGTTAGAAATTGACTCGATGCACTCGAACCAAGTATGGACCTTAGTGGATCCAGTTGAGGGTATCTTACCTATTGGATGTAAATGGATCTACAAAAAAAAATAGGGGTCGATGGTAAGGTAGAGACCTATAAAGCTAGACTTGTAGCAAAAGGCTATAGTCAGCGTGAGGGTATTGACTATCAAGAAACCTTCTCGTCTATAGTTATGCTGAAATCCATCCGCACTTTGCTTGCTGTTGCAACTTACTATGATTATAAAATCTAGCAAATGGATGTGAAAATTACTTTTCTAAATAGATATCTTAAGAAAGATATCTCTATATGAAGCAGCCTATGGGTTTCATATCTAGTGATGGTGATCACAGAGTTTGCAAGCTTCAAAAGTCCATATACAGATTAAAGCAAGCCTCTCGAAGTTGGAATCATCATTTTGATGAAGCGATAAAATCATTTGATTTTATCAAAAATAAAGAAGAACCATGTGTATACAAAAAGATTAGTGGGAGTACAATAACATTCCTCGTATTGTACGTGGATGATATTCTCCTTATTGAAAATGATATTCTCATGTTGACCGCAATCAAAAGATGGTTGTCCAAAAAATTCTCCATGAAAGATCTAGGAGAAGTATCCTATATTCTTAAAATAAAGGTCTATAGGGATAGACCTAAATGGATGCTAAACGTATCACAAAAGCTATACATAAAGAAGGTGCTGAAGAGGTTCAATATGGAAAACTTCAAAAGAGGACTTTTACCTCTTAGGTATGATATTAATCTTTTCAAGATGATGTGTCCAACCACATCTGAGGAAGTGTAGTGCATGAGTAGGATTCCTTATGCTTCAGTCATAAGGAGCCTAATGTATATCATGCTATATACTCGATCTGATATTGCTCTTGCTGTAAGTGTCACAAGCAGGTATCAGTCGAATCTAGATGAGAAGCACTGGATAGCTGTGAAGAACATCCTTAAGTACTTAAGAAGGACTAAGGATTTGTTCTTGGTCTTTGGAAGAGACTCTAAATTGTGAGTCGAGGGATATACTGACTCAGACTTCATGTCTAATTTTGATAATAGAAAGTCTACGTCAGGATATGTGTTTATTTGCAATAGTGGTGCAGTTAGCTGGAAGAGTTCTAAGCAATCCATCATGGTGGATTCGACCATGGATGCTGAGTATGTTGCTGCTTCAGATGCTGTAAAGGAAGGCTTCTGGTTCAAAAAGTTTATCATGAAACTTGGGGTTATGACATTGGATGCCATACCACTTTACTACGATAATAATGGAGCCATAGTACTTGCTAAGGAGCCAAGGTCTCATTAGAAATCAAAGCATATCGAGCGGCGGTATTATATCATATGTGACTACCTTGAAAAGAAATATATCGAGATCCGAAGAGTAGACTCTGCAAATAACGTGACAGATTTACTGACAAAGCAGTTGAGCCAACCGAAAATAAAAGTCCACCTTGAGAATATGGGACTTAGATTTGTGGCCAATTAATTTTAATCCAAGTAGGAGATTGTTAGATATATATTCTAGAAGCCAATATGGCTGACACATTATAATAATTCTAAAACATAATTTTGTACTTAATACATTGATATGATCAATAAAAGGATAAATTTATTTTTCATTCAAGTACGATGTATTCTTGAATCATCCATTGAATTAGCTTTCGATACATATTCTCAAGGTATTGAGAATTAGAGATATGTATTTAATTCCTAAATGCTTCCGATCATAGGATCATTATGAGGATAGTGATTGATCTGGATAGAGTGATGCACAAATCACTTTGTTTGAGATAGATGAGTCTCTAGTCTACAGTGTAGAGACACTGGACGACGAGTATGGATAGTTGTTAGAGAAAACTAGTATTGAGCGTGTCCATATGAGAGATCACTTAGGTTTCTACTCAATTATCAGTGATTATCTCGATGCTATAGTTATGTGACTGGTCCTTTGACCTGAGATGACACTACTGCTCGCAGTGAGGCTGCTAGAGTTTGATTGATACATAAACATGGGTCTCAATGAGCTCTTATAGTGGATGTTGGTGATAGTTGATCCACTGTAGGAGTAGGGTGCACATCTGTTGGATTTTGGTGGCACAGCGAAATATATATATTTCAAAAATTTTTAACATACATTCAATAAATGAAAACAAGGTTTAACATTTAAACACAACTACTGAAACTCAAAAACCCTAGGAATCCCTTGATGATTACAATCAAACCACAAAATCAAGCATATGAGGAGAAGATCAGAAGTCATATACCACCATGAAGACCACAAACTGGTGATTTTGAGATCTCCACAAGACTCCAAAATAGAAGTCCTCCAATGGTGATCCACACATGATTGATCAGGGCCCTTTCCAACTCATTATGGTGTTGCAGTCTTCTTCGCAAGTGCGCTACCAATCGTCCTTTGCAAGAACTCATTGCACCATTACTTGTATGCCTTCATGACCTCCACTAGGACCTCTCTAGAAATCCTTTCCCAAAGTATCAAACCACACTCTAATCAGATTTTAAGTTTAATACATGAACAATCTAATTTTTGGATAAGTATCTCATACTTTCCATTTTTCTTCCTCTCTTCCTTTCTATTTTTTTTTCCTTTCTCTTTCTATTTTCACTTCAAATTTTTTTTATCACTTCCTCATCTGATCCCACATCTGAAACAAATTTTTGATAATTTTTATGCCATATGGGGTGCCCCTTAAATAAGGGATGAAGGGGCACCACACAAGACACCAAGGGACGCCAACTCTTGGCATCTCATCTTCCTTACACACATATATAAATTTTTAATGTGTAAACCCAATGAATATGGTATGGAAAAAGAAGTGTTTTACAAGAAAAAGGACTCTTCCCCTACTAAAAAAAATCTGGATGCCATCTTATGGCGTGGGGAATAAAGGAAATGCGTGGAATTAAAGAGTCCATGACAAGGTGGACTCTTCCACATTCAACGCACAAAATAAATGCGTCCCTTCTAATATTTGGTGTGAAGATCCTTCCAAGAGTAGGACTCTTCATCCACTTCCATGCCCCATATTCCAAGCACCATCCCATGACATGAGGAAATTAAAGGGAATGCATGAATTTAAAGGAAGAATGCAAGAGTCCTTAACAATTAAGACTCTATCATAACAATGCAAATATGTAACGTCCCATTAAATTTGTGGCATCCAATTTTCTTCCAAGAGAAGGACTCCTCCTTCTTATCTGCACCCACAATCCCAAGGGCCATCCCATGACACGAGGAATTAAAAAGAACACAAAAGAACACATCAAACTTGGTAAGAAATTTAAGAGAAGTATAGGAGAAGGACTCCTCTTTTCCAATGCCTAAATAAATGGGGCATCCCAAATAAATATGGCATGTGGCTTGGTGTGGAGAAGGTTGGTTCCACATGGAACACTTCCACAAAATCAGATAAAATTAATTAATTAATTAAATGGTTCAAAGCCCAATCATATTAGGTCAAGGCAACAAGACTAGGTTAGCACAAACACCTTTGCACTGAACCCAATTGGAAAATTGGGTTAATTCATATGCTAGCAATTTAATTAACCCGTTAAATTTATAATAAATTCAAATTGATTAGATCAAGATAAAATTTTTATTGTGTGTGACCCATTGAATTTCAAATCTAGCTAGCAGTGGATCCAAACTCTTGACGAAACCTTAATTGATTGGATTAAGTCAGCTCAAGAGTCCCAATCAACTAAGACTCTTTCTAATTGATTTTAGAATTAAATTCTTTTCATTCTATTGAGTTCATAAGTTAAGATTGACATCTAGCAATGTGTCATGACTATCTGAAAGATTTAGAATTGGATAAAAATACCAAAATTATCTTTCTGTAGTGAGTTACCGTACAATTTAATCCTTCGATCACACAACATCCTGGAAAGGCTATGGGTATGAAAATATGTCAAATCCAAATAGCTAACTATATGTATCTCGATCTAATAATGATAACTCAATTGATAAATCAGTAGAAATTATTTCTACTGTTCATTCCTGCTCTGACCAGAGACTCTCAGAGTCACCATCCTATGAGATCACATGGGATGTTCTCTCCTCCTATAAGGAGTGACTGATTCCTTGTTGACCACTCACAATCTTCATGCATATTTTATCAAATCTAAAATATCCCACACACATCTTAAAGTGGTGCGCTAGGGAATAAACCAAAGTAAGGATCCATGTATACAAGGTACCATGGTGATCTCAGGTCAAAGGATCATATGCACCACTCCCACTGAAGAACCATCTGCTGATATGTTATAAGGCTCCATCAGATGCTCTTTTACAGGTTTATTCAGTGAACTCATTCTCTAATGAGCACCTACATCCCTGCATTAGTGTCACAACATAAGAGGTTGTGAGATCAACCATCCTCTCCATCGAGCATACAGAGGATGTACCAATCTTACCAGAGTCATCGATCTCTGACTCGATGATCCAATGACTGAAAATATTTTAGATTAAGACTATTAAGATTTTAGATCTCATTGGCATGATCTCATCCTAATTTTAAAATTATTATCCTAATCTATGAGGTTTATCATAGTCATAAAAATATGATACAGCAAATGATAAAACATAATACCTCATAAATAAAAATAACTAATATCATGCAAATGGTAAGAAGATAATAAAGAAAAGTCTCATCGCATCCCTATGCAATTAGCTTATAAGGCACTATTCTTTCAATCTCCCACTTGCACTAAAGCCAATTACTCCTGTACCTGATGCCCGTGCAATCAGGGTGACGATAACACTGCTGCTATGAAGCCTTAGTGAACTAGTCCTATTATACTGTTCTTAATATTAACTCATTTTAATGATCAAATCACAAATAAGGTGAAAGTGCCTAGGATGTGCATGGGTACTCGGTGAGACGATACCCAATTTAATGATGAACCCTTCATCAGGCAACTTTTTTTAGCAATCTTTACTAATAGCAATTAACTGAGTCAAACACAGTTTGCTGCTTGGAACTCTTCCAATTCATTGCTCCTCTAGTACTTCTCAAGTACTATGAGAATACTTTTCATAATTTTCATAAGATCCTAACACAGAGATCTGCCTGAAATCAATGATTATGCATAGAACATAATTCAAATCATGCTTGGTACATTGAATATATGTGTAAGTAAACACCTTTACATCCATTCATGTTGAACCCTTTCAACATTAAATTTCATGTACCTAGACTAGGATAAGCCTTGCATCCACTTACATCTATCCCTATAGATGCCAAAAACTGGATGCTTAGCCCAAGTCTTTTTCCATGAAAACTTCTGTGATAAGCAAGTTATTGACTGAGTGCAATATCGGGACTAACTTTTCAATAAGCTATATGTCACCAACATACATAATCAAAAAGTCAGTAGGACTCCCACTTATCTTCTTGCATACACATGGTTCATCTATATTTTGATAAAGTCAAATATTTTGACTATCCCATCAATAATAAAAGTACCTACTCCTCATAAACTGCCTGAATTTATAAAAGCATTTGCCCTCCCACTAGAGACTACCTCTCTAAATGATGTATGGCAATAGCAAAAATCTGAATAGGCATCCCTGATTGCAACCTGTTGGGTCATACCCAAAGGTGCTTCAACCATAGTCCACACTTGGTTGATGTACAGGGAGTCGATTTCGGATAATAAGATTTCAGATCAGCTGTTAGAGTCTCTACTCATAACAATCTCCAAATGGGTCAAGTAAAATATCATTCACAATGATGTATGGTGTACTACCATTTACAATGACAAACCCATATTTTGAGTGATATATTACACATTCGGATTGACCTTTTCGATGAGGAGGTGTGTATCATGGTCGTGCCTCATCACTAGGCTCATCTGGTTGAGAATTAACTTATAGACACTCCATAGGTTAAGATAGGATAGTTTATAGGTCTTGAACTTCTCAAGTTCAATTATCCTCCTACTGTCCCCTTTTAAAAAAAATTATTTTTCTAAAAGGTGACATACCTACTGACAAAATATCTTTTGTCAAGTAGGATAGTAGAAATAGTATCACATACTATTCTTTTAGGATAACCTATGTACTTATAAAAATCTGTTCTAGCATAAACTTATGTACATCAACCCTTTTCACATAAATGGGCAACCTGCCTCTTCCTTTTTTATATCTCATATGGAGTGCTCGTAATAGATTTTTATTAATATCTAATTCATACAGTAATTTCTACAATATTTCTTAGAATGAGATAATAATATTTGTGAAGCTTTTTAGAGAACACATCATATCTCATATAAAGTGTCAATCTCTGGGTTGAGATATTATTATTAGTCTTCGAACATCCATATGTTCAAGACTTAGTATCTTGCTTGCTCTGAGATATGTAACCATCACATTTATTTTTTATTCTCATCAACATGAAGAACATCATTGAGTGACAGAAATATAAGATTGATAGGGTCAAGATGCTATCGTTAGGACACCGTGATTATCAATCAAATTCCGACTTCAATAAAAATTAAAAATATATAGAAAGTAGTGAGTCAGATCGAATCCATAGAGAAGGCAAGATTTTGATTTGAAATCTTTGATTTTACAAAAAGAAAATAAAATTTTAGAGAAAGTAATTTAAGTCAAAAAATAAAAATTAAAAGTGTAAAAAATAAATTGGGTACTAAGATCTACTAACTAGATCCTAGCATCTATTTGCAATAAAAATAAATAATAAAAATTTAAAAGTATAAAAATAAATTGGTACCAAGATCTACTAATTAGATCCTAGCATCTACGTATAAAAAATAAAAGACAGGAAAGATGGTTGATGACCTCTCCATCTTTCATCGTACTCTGTAGAGCGAACCGACTTCTCTTCTTTTTTTCCTTGGATCCATAAAGTTATTTTATTTTTTTTCTATTTTTTTATACTTTCTACTCAATTTTTTTGCTCTCAAAGTTTATTTTTGGACCTCTTATTTATAGATAAATTTTTCATAATTTTTTGATAGGAAAAGGAGTCTTAAAACCCTTAGAAATCATATTAATCTCCCTAAGAATATTTCTGACCGTCGGATCAGCTTGGATAGCTCAAATCTAATAAAAAATCAATCGTTTTAATCTTTATCAAAGTCAGATCGAACTACAACCATCCGATCATGTCTGGGATTGATTCTAGGCCGTCGGATCGCACAAAGGAGTCCTTTAATAAACTGACAATGAACAGCAACCGTTGGATCTAAGTCGGATTGAATCTCAGCCATTGGATCCCGCCCAAGATCTTTCTCTTGCTGTGAACCATGCTTGTGGACCACATGAAGTTTCCTGTGGATCGCGCCCTAGCTCTGTGGATCGACCGACCGGTCCACCATACACCGAAGGCTATTTTTTTTATTTTTTAGAGTATTTTAGCTTCATTGTTGCTCTGATTTTTGCCTGAAAAATTAAAAAAAAATATACATTAAATTTCTCAAAAATTTCTCTTCATTTTAGTACTTAAATTGCTTAATTAAATTAATATCTATTTTTTATAAATATATCAAATTTTATATTTTTTTTAAAATCACTTATTTTTAAAAAAATTTAATAAATTCATGAAATTAGGGTTTTTAAGAAGATATTAGTACCATAAATTACCAAAAATACCTTCAATAAATATAAAAATATATCGCTTATCAAAGATCATAGCCATAAAATTTATCAAAAGGAGAGTAACTATTACTTTTAATATTAATTTCAAATCTATGTTACAATAACATAGGGATTGAAATAATATTTTTGATAAATAATGGTCTACTAGTTTCTAAATAAATAGGTTTCTACATCCTTAGCATCAATGGACCATCCATTAGTGCCAAAAGTAAGTAGTCACCTCATTTCAGCTTTATAAGTTCAGCAAACACTTTATATAAATGGAACCTATATAAGGTATCATATACCTAAAATTTTAAAGCTAAAATACTCAATGAATTATCAATTTGTATCACATACAAACTATTAGCAGATGCAACTTTTGCATCTTGCTATAACTTCACACTTGCAAGATAATTCTTACAAATTATCTTATCATTGCTGTTATAATATTAGATACCTATAGTGAAGACATTCTTCACCTTATATTCCTTAACTATTTCATGATATTCGATCAATTTTAAAGAATATCCTAAATAGTAATAGTAAAGATGCAAATGTGTATATAAGAACATAAAAAAGACTACTCATGATGACATGTACAAGTTAGACAAAGATTTTTATCTAATTATGTCTCCCACTATTTTAACGAATTTCATAATCCTCAAATATGAAATCGAAGAATCTTATCATGAAGTTTTTTAGTAGGATTGAGATCTCAATTCCTCATAAAAAGTCTTGTGGATAGCACAACAAGCTCCTATGAGTTCAAAAGTAAGTAACTCTTTACTAATTGCATCTCATACAACTCTCAACATAACTTTTACCTCTAAAATACTTATAGCCTTGTGGATAGTGTAATAAACTATAGTATTTTAGTTAAGTCATACCCTTCAAACCTATATGGTCATACCTGAATAATACTACTCTTGTGGATAGCACAACAAGACAGCACTATCAGAATATGCCATAAGCATCACTAAGTCAACATCATACCAATCATTATAGCAAGTCTTGTGGATAGCACAACAAACTCACTACAGTTCTTGATATACTCTATTGACCTAGTATGAGCTAAGTATCATTAGCTTCATTATGCACCAAGACAGTATTAAGTCAGTCCCCACAGTAAGCTTTGTGAATAGCACAATAAGCCTACTATGGTTCTTGACATAATAGTGACTTAGCATGAAAGAAGGCATGGGTAGTGTTCTTAACACTTCACCATTATGACTTAATATAATTTACATGAGGGACTTAAGTCTCATGCACATCCCAAACATTTAATCATGTATCATATGCTATGAAAATTTAAATACCAACTACCAGCATATATGAGCATATCAAGGAAAACAAATAGTTATGGACTTTGAAAAAATCATCTGAGCCATAGGACGATCTAAGGGTCTAACCCTAGGTGCATGATAAGTGGTATATTTTTATATTTATGGTAGGTATTTTTGATAATTTTTGATGCTAACATCTTTTTAAAAATTTAATTTTATGAATTTATTAAATTTTCTTAAAAAATAAATATTTTTTGAAAAAAATTTGAAATTAGAATGTATTTATGAAAAATAGATGTTAATTTAATTAAGCAATTTAAGTACCAAAATAATGTAAATTTTTAAAAAAATTTAATACATATTTTTTTATTTTTTAGGCAAAAATTGGAGCAAAAATCGAGTGAAAATATCATACAAAATAATTTTTATCACCTTCGGTGCACGGTGGACCAGCCGGTCGGTCCATAGAGCCAGGGTGCGGTCCACCAAAAACCTCACGCGGTCCAAAGATGCGGTCCATGATGGTAGAAGCCTCTTTTGTGCGATCCAATGGTCCACATTCATCCATCTCGCAATCCAACAACTGCTGTTCATCACCAGTTTATAAGAGAATTTTTGCACTGATCGACGGTCGAAATTTCATCCATCAAACGATCGGATGGCTGAGGATATTTCTGACTGAGAATAAGAGTTATTCTACATGATCTGATGGCCCAGAATCAATTCCAAATATGATCGGATGGCTATGATTTGATTTGACTTTGATAAGGATTAAAATTTTGAGTTTTGATCAAATCTGAGCGGTTCAAGCTTCATCCAACGGTCAGAAAAATTTCTAAAGATTTTATACATTTTCTAAGGATTTTAGGACTCCTTTTTCTATCAAAAAAATATGAAAAATTTATCTATAAATAAGAGATCCGAGAATAATTGTAGAGAGAAGAAAAAATTAGAAAAAAAGTAAAAAAATAGAGAAAACAATCAAGGAGCTTTAGAGATCAAATATTGGGAGATTATGGAGCTATAGGTCTTGATGTGTGGCTAAATCCTTTCAATCCTGGAATATGATGAAGTCTGTAAATAAATTTTTATCTTTTTTTTATATTTAATTTTTATACAATAAAATTATACTTTTATTTCATATCTTTTTATTTTCTTTTGAGGTATTGATCCAGCCTACATGACCTATATCCTCTATTGATGTATTGTGATCCCTGGATATGGTACATGCTTTGGAGAGATAGATCATAGTATATGAGATTAAACTTTAGATTTTGTAATTGAATTTAGATAATTTATACTCCAATAGGATGAGCTGTGATCTACTAATACAATCCGTATCCCTTAGAGATAAGCTATACTAATGTCTTAATTATAAGAATTAATATTGCAACATAAGAAAAAAAAGAAAATAAATCTAATTTGCATAGTGGATTTGAAATTTTTGGGTTATTTTTCTGACTTATTTTTTTTATAAATTAATTTAGATTTATAATTGAATTCATACTATTTTATTTCTATTTAATCCTTCTACAAATAATTTTTTTTATTTTTTCTTAAAAAAAAAGATAATCATCCTAGATCTCCATGGAAACGATCCCTACTCACCCTATCTATATAGTTTGAGTTGATTTTTATTCTTGACCGCCTACGATAGTGATCAAATTTTAGCGCTGTTGTAGGGAATCTAGGCATGATTATTTTTTTTAAATTTTTTTTTTAGTTTCTTTCTAACTTGCTTAGTTCCTTAGTTCCTTAGTCAAACTTACTTTCTTAAAAAAAAAAATCTCTACATTGACACCTCATAATCTACTTAGGAAATTAGATACTTAATCACAAAACCAAAAAAATAAAATAAATCAATTTACTCTTAACAAACTATCAAATCTGATCATCTTTTCTTTTTGCATTGCATAATTTTATAAAATATCTTAAGGGCACAAACCCTAAACAAGATAAGGTAGAGATTTTATCACCCTTCCTTGGCCCACAAACCACCATCCTGTATATTGCATTGACGTAAATCTTAACTTAAAATCAATTAGACGTTGGCCCCTAAGGACTTTCGAGCTCAATAGGATAAGGGATCCTAAGAGTAAGACCGGGTTAGGATTAGTCAGTTTGACTGGTGTCTAAGAAAGTGATTCAGAGATTACATCCTGAAGAAAGGTGGTTATTTAATTGATTCCGTTCACTTACCTAGCCAACTCAGTTGGTGTCTAAAGAAAGCAATGAGAGGACTCCCACCAACCTTACACTTACCTAGCCAGTTGAGTGGCTAGTTTTTTACTTAGAGTGCTCAAAGGCGACCTTGGTAGTTAGGAACTGTTTAGATCTAGGATTATCCTTAGCTAGGATTGATTGCATAATGTGATTACTAACCTATAAATTTTAATCCTAATTAAAACACTCCTCTAACATCTCTAGATTTAGGACTCCTTAGGACTCTCATCTTTAGAACTCTTCTTCTTCTCCTTTTTTTCTCTCATATATTAAAATTTAAAAAATTAAAAAATTAAAAAAAAATTATTGGGACAAAACAAAAATTTTCAGACATAATCTAAAACCTACAAACCTATAAGGTTACTAAGGAAGAAATAGATTCCAACAGACAACCTAGAACTCTGCTGGACCTATGTTATTCGATTAGTTCTGTCCAACTGTTTAGAATTAGATCCTTGACTAATAATTTTATAATTAATGCTCAAACGATTAACATGCATCCTACATTCATTGAAATTGAAAATGCATATATTTATTCAAGGGTGTTTAAAGATACTAGAGTTACAACTTTAACCAATATAATTGAAGCCTTAGAATTCAAAAGATATATCCAATTTAATCAAGTGCTAGCACCCATGTGCATTGGATGTGATGCACCAGATCATATTATGGAGGAGTGTCCTTATTTGATGAACCCAACCCAAATTGAGCTCATATAGGAGAGTGCATTCAATGAAAGCTACATAAATGAACCTTATGCACCAATCTATAACCCAGGGTCCAAAAGTTATCCCAATTTTATATGATCACAAGATACAACATTAGGAGCCTATAATTTTTATCAACCCTATCTATGGCCTAACCAAACACTGAATGATCAACCAGATTTAGATCCTGAGGAAGGAGTCAACACATTAGAAAAGAGTCTAGATATCTTAGCGCAATCAACCTCAAACATTAAAAATATCCTCAATAATTTTATGCAAACTACTGACCAATTAATTAAACAATTGGGTCAATCAACTATAGCGGTTAGTAAACTAGAAGAGGGTAAATTATCAAGCCAACTACAGGATGATCTTAGAGCTCAAAATGGTCTAGAACTTAAAGACCAGTTCAATCAGTTGAGAACATTCAGGTCTGAGGAACTGGAGGAGATACCCGAAGTTGATAATAATGAGGTATCCACACCTAGTGACCATTACACTCGGCTAAATCCAAAATTAATAGTGAACCCCTCATAATGCTAATTGAACCTCTGCTTAAAAAGAAAGAGACAACAATAGGAGATCCAGAAACACTTCCTCAGCACATCGAGTATATAGATTTAGATCTCTTAAAACCCCGACTAATACTTAAGTTATAGCTAGATCTAATTATAAAGGAAGAATTGTTAGTTATTAGGAGAATGAGTCATATAATGGTCCCAAGTAAAAAATACCTTGAGAAAGAGCCTGAATCACATAGAGAATTACAGACTCATGTTAAGACTCGGGCAGGAATAGGATAGACACTCTTTTAGCATCTGACTGAAGACGTTAAACTTAGTACTTTTTGAGAGGCAACCCAAATTTTTTACTTTGTTTTAATTGATCTTCATTTTTTTAGGAATAAAGGACCGCTCTATGTGGAAGCATCTGTCAATAATTTGGTCTGGCTAAAAATAATAAACTTAGTACTTTTTGGGAGGCAATCAAGTTCCAGCTTTTGCTTTTATTTTTTTTTACATTATGTTTAGGTTAATCAAGTCTTACTTCATATCTTTTAAAGGGATTTGAGCACAATATTGGCTAAGTTAGAGGGAGAATAAATTTTGAAAAGACTTCTGGATCTGGTGACATCTCTCTTTTTTCTTTCTCCTTTTATGCACCCTTCATTTTTTCTACTCCACTGAGGACAATGTCGATTAAGTTGGAAGAAGAATAATAAAAATTTTTAAATTTTTTTATGTCTTCAAGTAAGTTAGCATTTAGTATTTAAGCATCTGATTATACTTAAGAATCAAGTTAAACCAAGCATTTTTAAAAGAAAATTGATGTACAGATTAAAGAGTTTGTAAGATATCGAGAGATCAAGTATTAAGAAAACTCAATAAAGAGTTAAGTTTAAAAATTAAATAGTTTTTTTAAATATTTTTAAATTTTTCTACCAGCATCAAAGAAGAGTTTACTTCTTATAGACTTGTGTAGGATAACTATACATTTCTTTGTATATTTAATATTTTAAAAAAAAAAGTTTTCAAGTACTTCATGCTGAGTAACTGGGCCTCTTTACCTAAGCAAGCATTGAGTTTTGCATCAAAAGGTATGAAGGATAAAGAAGCTTTGTTGTAAAGCTAGTTTTAACTCGTAGCCTATTTGATTCGAGTAAGTAGGTCCGAGAGTATTCTATACCCAGTGCCCTAAAGCCATTTGATTTGGGAGTCATTGACTCAAAACTCACTACATGGGTCAGACAGAAAGCTTAAGGGGTTAAGACACTCAATAGCAGTACAATATTAAAAAAAAGAATCAATAAATGAAGGATGAAAGTAATAATATATATGTCCATATGAGGTTAATGATTTGGAGATAAAGGTAGGAATAATTTAGAAAAAGTTTAAAAAATATTTAGTGTTCTTAGTTTAACTCTCACATTAATTAGTATTAATACTCCAATGACATACCTCATTCACGCTCTACTAAACATCAGTGATTCTTTTGAAAATTATTTGGTGAAATTCGAAATTTTATGTTAAATGATACTTAATTCTAAATTCTTTCTTTACTCGAGGATGAGCAAAGTTCAAATTAGATGGTGTGATAAGTCATATATTTTTATATTTATTAAAAATATGTTTGATAATTTATGGTGTTAACATCTTCTTAAAAATCTAATTTCATGAATAACTTAGATTTTCTTGCAAAAATAAATAATTTTGAAAAAAATTTGAAATTGGAATGTATTTATGAAAAATAAATGTTAATTTAATTAAGTAATTTAAGCATCAAAATAATGTAAAATTTTTGAAAAAAATTAATGCATATTTTTTTAAAATTTTTAGATAAAAATCGGAGCAAAAATGAAGCCAAAATATCCTAAAAAATCTTAAAAATAGTCTTCGATGTATGGTGGACCGATCGCTCGATCCACAGAGTCAAGGTGCAATCCACGAGAATAGTTTTGTGGTCCACACGTGTGGCTCACAGCGAGAGAAGAATTCTGAACGTGATCCAATGACTGACATCCATCTCGACCTAGATCTGACGGTCCACGTTTGCTATCGATTTATAAGAGGAGGTTTTGCGCGATCTGATAGTCCAGAAGCGATCTATCACATGATCGATAGCTGAGGACGCTCCCGACTGTGTTAAAGAGATATATGGCACGATCCGATGGCCCAGAATCAATTCAAACCCAGATTGAATGGCTATGGTTTGATCTGACTTTGATAAGGTTTAAAATGTTGATTTTTGATCAAATCTGGGCGGTCCAAGCCTGATCCGACGGCCAAAAAAATTTTTAAGGATTTTTATATGATTTTTAAAGGTTTTAGGACTCCTTTTACTACTAAATAATTATGAAAAATTCATCTATAAATAGGAGGTCTGGGAATAAGCTTTGAGAGGAGAAAAAATTAGAGAAAAAAAAGAAAAAAATAGAGAAAAAAATCAAGGATCTTTAGGGATCAAATATTGGGAGATTATGGAGCTAGAGAGCTTGATGCATGGCTAAATTCTTTCAATTCAGAAATACGATGAAGTCTGTAAATAGATTGTTATTTTTTTTCTTGTATTTAATTTTTATACGATAAAATTATGATTTTATTTCATATCCTTTTATTTTTTTGAGATATTGATCCAGCCTACATGACCTATACCCTCTATTGACGTACCATAATCCCTGGATACGGTACGTACTTTGGAAAGATAGATTGTAGTATATGAGATTAAACCTTAGATCTTGTAATTGAATTTAGATAGTTTATACTCTAACAGGACGAGCTGTGATCTACTGGTACAATCTGTATTCTTTAGAGATAAGCTATGCTAATACCTTAATCACAAGAATTAGTATTACAATATAAAAAAAAAAATAAATCTAATTTGCATGGTGGATTCAAAATTCCTAGATTATTTCTCTGAATTATTTTCTTTCATAAATTAATTCACACTTTTAATTGAATTCTTACTATTCTATTTCTTTTTAATCCTTCTATAATCAATTATCTTTTATTTTTTCTTAAAAAATAAGGATAATCATCCTAGATCCCCGTGAAAATAATCTCTGCTCATCCTATCTATATAGTTTGAGTTGGTTTTTATTCTTGATCACCTACAACAGTGATCAGATCATTATGGAGATGGTGATTGATCCAGATAGACTAGTGCACGGATCGCTTCCTTCAGACAGATGAGTCTTGAGTCTGTGGTGTAGTGACACTAGAGCGAGAGTGCAGGTGGTTGTTAGAGAATAACTAGTACTGAGCATGACCAATACGAGAAGTCACATGGATGTCTGCTCACTCGTTAGTGACTTTCTCGATGCTGCAGTAGTGTGATTGGTCTTTTGACCTACGGTGCTACAGCTGCTCGCAATGAGGCTACTGGAGTTTGACTACACATAAATATTGACTCAATGAATTTTTGTAGTAGATGTTGGCGACAGTTGGTTTACTGTAAGAGTAGGGTAAGCACCTAGATGGAATCTATCAACCCTAGCAGAAGGGAATAGTCCTATGAAATTTAAGAAGCTGAGTCCTTAAGTCTATGGCCATAGCAGTATAATTGATGGAATAGAGTTTTCATGAGAATCACACATGGACTCGAACTGATTGAACCTATCATATGATCGATGATTATGTTTGACGATTTATCCATGACCTGCTATCTGATCGAGACTCATGATAGAGGGACTGTATCATACATTAACTGCATTTAGAGATTCATCATCTTTTATTCTGCTGGATTGCCACTACATACTGCTAGGTGACACTGATGGATTGTGAGACCCATAAGCATCATCTCGATGATCGATGATCCTTAATGGATAGAGTTGGAATGGTTCCAACCCATCGACAAGAGTTTTGATAATATTATGATAGGGATCACAATATATCTCACTACCAGACTTAATAGAACCTGTGGGATCACATACAAAGAGATTTTTGACTGATCGATGGTTAAATTATGATTATGAATCATGATAAAATTTAATTATCAATTGGATTGATGATTAATCCAATGCAAAAGTTGAAATTAAGTAACTCGCTAAAGAGTTAGTGAGTTATAGGAGGATTAGTTAGCAATTGGATTGCTAATTGACTCAATTTGATTAAATAATAGAGTTTATATTAAGTCTAATTAAATTAGATTTAATTTGACTTGATATGGGTTTGATTTGATCCAGCTTAATTGGGTTATGAGATAACTAAATTACATGAGAGAATAATTTTTTGTTTGATTAGGATTTGGATTTGACTTAATTTCTAATTAGACTAAGATTTAATTAAGAGTATTTGAGTTTCTATTTAGACTAAAAATTTTTCTCTTCATGGATGCACTAAATCTTAATTGGATTAGGATTAAATTGAGTTTGACTCAAGCACTAAGAGAGAGTCCAGAAAGACTAGAACTCCTCCTCTAATTAGGTGACATCTAATCTAAATAGTTTGGACTCCTAATCAGATTAGAATTTCAATATATTTTGATCTAATTAATTTCTAGTATGATTAGAATTAATTAGAATTTTATTAAGTTTAAAAAAGCCACCTAAAGAAAAGTCCCATGGTGTTAGAACTCTCCCTTCCATGTGCCATAAACTAGCCCCACGCCCAACCAGATTTCTGGATGCCATACTCTTCCTTCTTTTGCATGAGGTTTTGTGCATGAAAGGAGTTCACGCCATCTCCTATTTTCATGAGATATGAGGGTGCAAAAATTGAAAAGGGTGGGCAGCTCAAAAATTATAGAGTCCAAAGAAGTTTGGACTCTTATCTCTTCACCTAAACCCTTTCTCTTCTCCTATTTTAAACATGGGATCAAGGAGGGCATTGGAGGGGCTGATGTTGATCAGATTTTGATGCCAGAAAGAAGCGGAGATATGCATGGAAAAATCAAAGGGAGAAAGGCATGGGATGAAGATCATGGGCATGAGGTAAGTTGGATCATATCCCTTCTTTCTTACTAACAGCCAAAAGTTGGTTGTTTGGACCTCTTTTCTCCCATCTTTTGTCCTAGTTTGGACATAGTTTTTCTCTCCTCTTTGTGTAAGAGTTGGATAAAATTTCTACATCTTTAGCATAGAGTTTGGTGCATGGGTTTTACGAAGAAAAGAGAAGAAAGAGTTCTTCTCATGATCTCTAGCATAGAGATCATCATTTTCTTATTTTTTTCTTCTTCTCTAAGAGTAGAAGGACTCTTCCTCTACTAGAAAAAATCTGGATGCCATCTTATGGCATGGGGAATTAAGGAAATGCGTGGAATTAAAGAGTCCATGACAAGGTGGACTCTTCCACATTCAACGCACATAATAAATGCATCCCTTCTAATATTTGATGTGGAGATCCTTCCAAGAGAAGGACTTTTCATCCACTTCCATGCCCCATATTCCAAGCACCATCCCATGACATGAGAAAATTAAAAGGAATGCATGAATTTAAAAGAAGAATGCAAGAGTCCTTAACAATTAAGACTCTATCATAACAATGCAAATATGTAATGTCCCATTTAATTTATGGCATCCAATTTCCTTCCAAGAGAAGGACTTCTCTTTCTTATCGATGCCCACAATCCCAAGGGCCATCCCATGACACGAGGAATTAAAAAAAATGCATCAAACTTGGTAAGGAATTTAAGAAAAGTAAAGGAGAAGGACTCCTTTTCTCCAACACCTAAATAAATGGGGTGTCCCAAATAAATATGGCATGTGGCTTGGTGTGGTGGAGGTTGGTTTCATATGGATCACTTCCATAAAATTAGATAAAATTAATTAATTAAATGATTCAAACCTAATCACATTAGGTCAAGGCAACAAGACTAGGTTAGTACAAACATTTTTGCACTGAATCCAATTGGAAACTTGAGTTAATTCATGTGCTAGCAATTTAAATAATCCATTAAATTTATAATAAATTTAAATTGATTGGACTAAGACTAAATTCTTATTGTATGTGATCCATTAGATTCTAAATCTAGCCAGCAGTGGACCCAAACTCTTGATGAAATCTTAATCGATTGGATTAAGTAAGCTCAAGAGTCCCAATCAACTAAGACTCTTCCTAATTAATTTTAAAATTAAACTCTTTTAATTCTGTCAAGTCTATAAGTTAAGATTGATGTCTAGCAATGTGTCATGATAATTCGAAAGATTTAAAATTTGATGAAAATATCAAAATTATCCTTCCATGGTGAGTTACTGTAAAATTCAATCCTTCGATTACACAACATCCTGAAAAAGCTATGGATATGAAAATATGTCAAACCCAAATATCTAACCATATGTACTTCGATTTGATAATGATGACTCGATTGATGAATCAGTAGAAATTATTTCTACTTTTCATCCCTGCTCTGATTAGAGACTTAGAGTCACCATCCTATGAGATCACATAGGATGTTCTCTCCTCCTACAAAGAGTGATTGATTCTTTATTGATCACTCACAACCTCCATACATACTTTGTTATACCTAAAATATCCCACACACATCTCAAAGTGGTGTGCTAGGGAATAAACTAAAGTAAGGGTCCATGCACACAAAGTATCATAGTGATCTCAAGTCAAAGGATCACATGCACCACTCCCACTGAAGAATCATCTGCTGACATGCTGTAAGACTCCATAAGATATTTTTTTGCAGGTCTGTTCAATGAACTCATTTTTTAATGAGCACCTACATCCTTGTATTAGTATCACCACACAAGTGGTTGTGAGATCAATCACCCTCTCTATCAAGTATACATAGGATATATCAGTCTTATCAGAGTCATCGATCTTTGACTCGATGATCCAATGACTGAAAATATTTTAGATTGGAGCTATCAAGATTTTAGATCTCACTGGTATGATCTCATGATGGCCCTAAAATGATTATTTTAATCTATGGTGTTTATCATAGTCATAAAAATATGATGCAGTAAATGATAAAACATAATATCTCATAAATAAAAATAACTAATGTCATGCAAATGAGTAGGAAGATAATAAAGAAAAATCTCATCGCATCCCCATGTGATTAACTTGTAGGGTACTATTCTTTCAACATCAAGATGGGATCTATCGATCTTGATAGAAAGGAGTAGTTCTATGAGATTTGAGAGGCTAAGTTCGAGAATCTGTGGCCACAGTAGTGTGATTGATGGAAAAGAGTTTTCATAGGGATCATATTTGGACTTGATCTGATTGGATCTATCATATGACTGATGCTGAGGTTTGACGATTTATCCATGACCTACCATCTAATTGGGACTCACGATAGAAGAACTGAATCATATGTTAACTATACCTAAAGATTCATTTTGGTTCTACTGAATTATCACTACATACTGCTAGATGTCACTGGTAGATTATGAGAGCTCACTAGGATTGTTATGGATCGACAATCCCTGATGAGTTAGAGTGAAATTATTCTGATCTGATCTTCGAAGAGAAGGTATGTATTGTAGATGTATCTCATCTTTAGGTATTTCTAATTGAGGATCTTCTTGTGGTCCAACCACTGATATTTTTGGATCGATTTGTAGATCATGAACTTCAGTAAGTTCAATATTCCTCCCACTACCTCCTTCTTGGATGAGTTTATTTTTCAAAAAAAATAGCGTGCCTACTAACAAACATCTTTTGTTCAGTAGGTGGTAGAAGTAGTATCCATTAATTTTTTTAGAATATCCTACAAACCTACACTTATCTGATCTAGCACTAAGCTTATGTCCAAAAATATTTCTAACATAAGCAGGACAGCCTTCCAAGTCTTAAGATGTTTAAGATTAGGCTTTCTTTCCTTCCATATCTCATATGGTGTGCTTGCAACAGACTTTGAAGGCACTCTTTTTAATATGTATGTCGCAGTCTCTTAGGCATTATCTCTAGAAAGATATTGGAAGATCAGTGAAGCACATTATGGACTGCACCATATCCATCAAAGTGCGATTCCTCCTTTCTGTTACACCATTTAACTGGGGTGTATAAGGAGGGATCCATTCAGAGAGAATACATTTACTTTTAAAATGATCAAAAATTTTACTGGATAAGTATTCTCCTCCTCGATCAGATCGAAGAACCTCGATACCTTTTTCAGTTTGTTTCTCGATCATACATTGATACTCTTTGAACTTATCAAAGGCTTCGAATTTATGTTTCACAAGTGTTAGTGCAGAATTCTGCCGATGCTGGAGAAGCTGGAGTCGAGGGGATCGCGTCCGCCATCGGGACCTGCAAGGAAAGTCTAAATCGGAGTTGGGGGTACTCCGACAAGACCCTCCGATGCTCAAGTCAGTACTCTGCCTCAACAGAAATGGAGTACCCGAATGGGATTTTAGCAGAGTTTCGAGATAGAGTTTAGAGCTTAGAGGAGAACGTATCTGGGAGGATCTCTTTTATAGATGGAAGAGCGTAACCGCTTGACAGCGACGTCCGTAACTGCCTGGTAGTGGGCCATTCGGGGCCACGCGGAGTTTGTTACGGAGAGTAGTGGCATCAGGGGACCGTTCAGGGCCACATGGAGTTTGTTATGGAGAGTGGAGTGGTGTCCGTTGTTACGACTTATCAGAGAGTGGTGAAGCTATGTGGAATCTGTTACAGAGAGTGGAGTGATATCCGTTGTCGTGACTTGCTGGAGAGTTCGGGTCGGATGGCTGAAGCTTGGCTGGGACATCTGGATGGAGCGGACTGGCTCTCTGTCTCAACAATCCAAGAGTGGCTCGGATGTTTTCGAGGTTGCTGACGAGTCCACTGTTGTCGGGTGCCGTGGGCACTGATGCTGCAGGCAGAAGTCATCTGCTATAGAAGCTCGAACGGAGACTTTCTGTTGGAGAAGTCCGTCTAGAAATTATCTAATGTAGAAGCTTGTCTGAGGACCGTCCGTCGGAGAGGTCTGGTTCCATGAGGAATCCGACAGAGGGTTGACCAACAGTGGAGTTCGGATGGCATTGTGGAGGTTCGTCCGCTGGAGGAGTCTTGGGGACATTATGGATGGTCAAACATTGGAGGAGTCTGGGATTTAATTTTATTGTAGAAGTTCGGATGGGGTCCGGCTCTTGTAGAAGTCTGGACGAAGTCCGCTTATTGTAGAAGCTCAGACGAAGACCAGTTGTCCTGGAAGCTCGGATGGAGACTTCTTATTGTAGAAGCTTGGACGAAGACCAGTTGTCTTGGAAGCTCGGATGGAGACTTCTTATTGTAGAAGCTTGGACGAAGACCAGTTGTCATGGAAGCTCGGATGGAGACTTCTTATTGTAGAAGCTTGGATGAAGACCGGCTATCGTGGAAGCTCGGATGGAGACTTTTTATTGTAGAAGCTTGGACGAAGACCAGCTGTTGTGGAAGCTAGGATGGAGACTTCTTATTTTAGAAGTCCCGCTGCTGGAGAAGCTCGATCATTGATGAAGTCTGAAAGAAATTTGGAATAGAAATCTGGCTGGTGGAGCCCATCCGTTGTAGAAATTCATCTAAAATCCATCCGCTATAGAAGTTCGGCTGGGATCCGGCTCTTGTAGGAGCTCGGATGAAATTTGAAAGGCGGTCGACCACCGTAGAAACTTGGATGGAGTCTGGTTACTGTAGAAGTCCTGCTGTTGGAAAAGCTCAGACATTGACGAAGTCCGAAAGAAGTTCGGAGTAAAGTCGTTCGTGGCTGGAAGAAGTTTGGAAGAGATTCGGAGAATAGTCGATCACTGTAGAAAATTGACTGATAGTTAAGCTCAGAAAGCATTTGGAACAGCCCAGTAGATGAATGGAGGAGCTCATTATCAGAGAAGTCCGAATGGTATTATGGAAGCTCGGACGGTCGGAGGAGTTCAGAAAGATACCACACAAGGTCAGAAGCCGGAAGAGCCCTGGAAGGGTCGGCCTTTTACGAACTTCGGCTGGGGTTATTTTATACCCAACACCAGTCCCCCTACTTTCGAGTTTGGATTCTGAATGAAAAAAGTACAAAGAAATTTTTACAGCCGAAGTTGCTTCCCTCGATTTTCGTACTCAGTTGTTTTTAGATATTTTGGCATTTGGTGCGCTGGTGCTGGAGCCTTTTCAAATCGAGGCGATCCGAAAAATTTTTTTCGAAATTCCTGTTGGAGCATTGCTCTAGGTACGATGCAATAATGATTCTGTCAGTTGTTAGCCACCTTCAGCCACTTGCCATGATGAGTGGGACACGTGGCGGTTGTAGATCGGCCAGAGGAGATCTGCGATCATTATTGCGCTGGACCTCATCACCTATTTAAGCCCGCTCTCCTCCTTCAGGGATTTCACTTTGCCTGAGGCTTTCTTCGATCTTTCCTTCTTTCCAAGAGTTCTGTTCTTCTCCAGCATCCTTCTCAGCCTTAGGCATTCTCCGAGTCGTCCCCATCTCTGCATCTCTGCATCCTTCGGACCAGCCTAGGTTAGTTCCAGAACTCTCCCCTTTTCTTCTTGCTGTTCTTCTTTCGTTTTTTCTCTTTTACATTCTGCCTGTTCGATTTTCCACGAGCATCCCGTTTTTTATTTTTTCTAATTTTTCCAAGATTTTTAGGATTTGCACTTGATTCA
Source organism: Elaeis guineensis (assembly GCF_000442705.2). Taxonomy (NCBI): domain Eukaryota; kingdom Viridiplantae; phylum Streptophyta; class Magnoliopsida; order Arecales; family Arecaceae; genus Elaeis; species Elaeis guineensis. The sequence continues at coordinate 1,896,401 of NW_027332426.1, forward strand.
AAATGTCCTCTAACACTTCCTCCTCTAGCAGTTCTAGGAGTTCATTCATTCCAGCCCCCCAAAATCTTAGTTCTGTAGATGAACCTTGTCCGATCTTTGTACCAGACACCATCCCTAGCTCTCTGACTCCGGAGGAACTCTCACTGATTAGGATTCAGTATGGGGTTCTTTCGGAGTACGAACTGGAACTTTCTGGGCTGACTGGCCAGGCCCTCTCAACCCTGCCGATATTTTTTTTTTGTTGCAACTTTTCCTCATTCTCTTGTACGTAAGAACTATTTAATTAATAAAATTGGATTCTTCTTTACAGAGAGCTCCTTTGTCTTACTCTGCATTCTTTTTCTTCTCTTTTGTTTTCTTGCACTGATTTGTGTTGTGGCACTCTTGTCTTCTAACGATAGCGTTCTATCGAAGCTCTTCCTCTACCATAGGAGATTTCTCTGAAGTTGATGATCCGAAACCTCAGAAGGGAAGTTCATCACTTGATGAAGAAATCAAAGAAGCTGGATGACAAACTTCACCGGTTGAGGAAGAGCCATTCGAAAGTCACTGCGGAGGTTGCTCGCTTTTGGAACCTCCACAAAAAGGGCTTCATGGACCACACCCGGAGGAAGGCTGACTTCATGAAGGAGCTTGAGGAACTCTGAAAACGTGCCAGCGATCGATCTTGGACTCAGGCTTCCAAGATCAGCTCCTTGAGGTCGAGCTGACAGCTGCATGGAAGAAGATCGACCAGTTGGAAGGGAGCTCATCCTGGCTCACAACTCAGGCCGACCACGATCGAGACTGGTCAAAAAAATTCTCCAACCTTCAAAAGCAGCTTCAGGACACTGAGGCGAACTACAACGTCTACCGAGTCAGCTGGTGCGAGCAAGTAGATGACTATCGAAGGAAGCTTAAGACGACGACCGATGAGGTTGCCCACCTTCAAAGGCAGTTGTCTGAGAGAGTCCAGGCTGTCTCTGCATAAGGCTCTGACAAGCTCCGCTCCTTCAGGGGGACCATGGAAGAACTGTCCATGGCCCTTGGGCAGGAGAAGGCCGAACTGTAGCGGCTAAAGATTCAGCTGGCCTACGAGCAGCAGGCGATCAGGGACGTCGAGGCAGAGTTCGAGGTTCTACGAAAGAGGCTTCGGGAGTTGTAGGGCGAAAGTCGGCGGTTCCACTAAATGTATTGGGAGATGCTTTTAAGAAAGAAGGAACTGGAAGAAGAAGTCAAAAACTTAAAGCAATCCCTGACAATGACTGGAACTGAGAGTTTGAAGTTGGAAAAAGTCGAGCTTCCTTAGAGCTTCTTTTACCTTTTGTTCTTCCATGTATTCTTTTCTTTTCTTGTCATTTTTCTTTTTTGGCCTTCAAAGGTTTTGTAATGCACACTTTACTAATGAAATGAAAAGAAATTTTCTCATTACCTTGTCTATTCTTGCTTTGAGTTGTTGTTTATCGAGCTTTTTTTATCTTTTGTCTTATTCGATGTCGACGTTGTTTGAAGGTTCCTGATCATCATCGTGTTGATTTATCCTTTTTGTTCATGACCGAAGGTCTTTTCGAGGCCATTCGAGTTTGACGCTTCCTCCCGATGCTCGAGCTTGGGGGCCCGTATTGGGAATAGTGTCCCAAAGCCAATCATCAGTCTATTGATTGTTGTGCTCTTTCTTGTATTAGTATATGAATTATAAATTAATAAAAGTTATTTTGATATTTTTCATCATAAATTGTATCATCTTCTAATAAACTCCTGTGTTATGGTGAAGTCCTTAGGACTATTTAGACTCGACAAAGGAGGATTTGTCGTTTAGTCCTTAAACCTGTTCGCGACCAAATGATACGTTATTACCAAGGATAACAATATTTATCAAGCATAGGTCATTGTGTGCCATATGGATTGGTTGTCCTCTTAACCAAGGAGTGTGGAGACACTGGTATGGCATACAGGTGAGATGTAAGGGTACATCTGCACTGAACGTGACCAACTCCGGAGCTTTTTCTGCTCTCAAAATTTGCTCCAATGGGATATGGGTATAACTGTCCCTCCGACCTGAGACTACCACAATGACTTGCAAGCAACTCACTGCACTTAGGCACTAGACTACCTGAATTTTTAATTCAATTCAGTGATGGAAGGCTGCTGGGTGTAGTCAAGTACTTGACTTGTCGGTGCGTGGGTCAAGATGGGATTGACCACTCCAGTTCAGGAGCTGTGTACAGTCGTGTTTCAATTTAGTAAAATCTTGGCCAGGGTAGTCCTAATGAGGAGTCATAGGACTATTTGAGTTGAGCATGATTCGGATGATCTGATCAGGGTTGACAGTTTAACCCTGAGTCGTCCTATACACAAGGGTCAAAAGGGATGAATTATATAGTAACCATATTCGTGTAGGTTTTGAGTATTGCGATTGTGACTATTTGATCTATTCGGATGTCAGGTATCATTGCTAGATGGTCACTTCGATTAGTACAAAAATTGGTTCCTGTGCTACCGGCTTAGGTTCGAACCTGCGGGGTCACACACATTAGAGGTTCCTATTTGATCTGATGGCTGGTGAAGAGTCCCACTGGACTGGAACTCTTTGACCAAGAGTTCTAATACTTGGAGACTCTGAGTCCTATGTATCTGAAACTCTGTGATCGAGAATCAAGATTCTCTGATCATGAGTTCCACATATTTTGGGTACCGGGGTCAAGAGTTCCACTGGTTTGGGACTCTTCGATCAAGGTTTCATATCGATGGACTTTGATATCCGATTGCCCATCGAATTTGGACTCAGTATTTATGAGAGGTTTAATTAGTGATTTGATCACTAATTAACTCAGTTTGATTGAGTAATTATTTTTGGATCAAGTCCAATTGAATTGGATTCAGTTGGGTTTGACCCGATTAGGTTAAGAGTTGACCTAATCGCCAAGGTGGTTTGGTCCCTGATCTGATCAAGGGTTGGGCTTAGTCAATTCTTGATTTGATTAAGATTTTATTGAGCCTAATTAAGCCAAATTATGTTGGGTTTAACTTAGTCTAATTGTGCCTAACCTATTTTAATAACGTTGGTTCAATTAGGTTGATTTAATATTTAAAACCACTTTGACTTATCTCCCTGCACCACCTCACCCACCTACGCCTATTTGAATTCATGAGAAATAAGTTCTCATGAATTTTCTCCCACGCAGAAGCCTTCCCATGCCCTCCCTTATGCGCCACTTATGTGGATAATGATAAGGTTGGTTGGCCATTCAAATTCAAGTAATGTTTGAATTTGAATGGGCAACTAATCCATGCACCACCTTATTCTTTCATGCGCCCCATTCTCTATACGAGAAAAAGTTTCTCATGTAAATTCTCTATGCACAAAGAACCCACACCCCTTCTCTTCTCATGCCTTGAGTGGATAAAGATTGGTTGGTTGGCATTTGAATTCAAATTCGATTTGAATTCAAGTGAGCAACCACCTAGCTTTATCCTCTCACACGGTGAAAATACTGTAAAAATGCGGTCTTGCACCATTTTAAAAAGAAAGAGAAGGTGGGGCATGCGAAGATCTGATCCAAGAGAGAAAGGGTGGCATGAGAAAGGCCTTCTGCATGAGAAAAGAAAAGAAAAGAAAAGAAAAGAAGAGAGAAAGGGCGTAGGGTCTTTTGTGAGTATCCTAAGATTTCTGTCTAGAGTTCGGGAAGTGAAAAGGTGAGCTACGAGTGTCGTGAGCCCACCAAACTTCAGAGAGAGCTTCATCAATCTCTTAAGTTCTTTAACTGATGATCTGGAGCATCCGAGGAGTCGGCAGACACCGATCAAAGGAGTTCGATCAGTATCGACCATCAAAAGAGTTCTACAACGAACTAGCATTCGTGAGGAGCCGATCAGATCGGAAGCTTCGTGTGGATGATCCATAGAGGCCAGACATACTATATGGTTGTATTGTGATGATCAGACCTTTTCGATGGTGATTAGATTGCAGTGATCGACTACCTGTATGAAGGTAATGTGTTTTGAACACATAACAGTAAAATATTTACTATAGAATTCGAAATTTTAAATTTAAATGCATGCTATATATATCATATTCAGATCCTTGTGTAGGGTTAATACATGTTAATTAATTAGATTAATTAATAATTTTTACTGTAAAATTATAATTTTGAAAAAATTTCAAAATTATCGTTTTACCCCTGCACTGAAATTCACTTCAGCCTGAACTTCTCATTACCTTGAGGAAGTCGATTTTCTCCTGTCAGTGTTGGGTTTCCTCTTAGAGACTGAGGGTTTTTGACAAGAGTCTCCTTCCTCATTGAGACGAGGTTCCTTGTGTCTTTGATGTAGTTTGTTTCTCTTATCACTGGCGTAGCTCGTCGCTTTTCTTTTTTCTCTCCTCCCTTTTTTTGTGTTCGAGTGAGGATTTTCTCTCTGCTCTTAACGGGATTGTAAGGGTGTAGATGAACCATTGAGGAGGCTTTCCTCCTCATCCGATCTTGAACGATCGAGTCTTCATTTGTGTCAGGACGAGGTTCTCCTCCTGTTCCCGACACGGTCAATTTCAGCTCATGCTAGGACAAGGTTTTCCTCCTGTTCCTAACAGGACTGTGGGGGCACGTAAGGGCCGTTACAAGGGCCTCTCCCCCCATCTGGTCTCTAAATAATCGAGCCTTCGACCTTGCTCATGTTAGGACGAGGTTCTCCTCCTATTCCTAATATGGCTGTTGGGGCACATAAGGACCGTTGCAAGGGCCTCTCACCCCATCTGATCTCTAAATAACCAGGCCTTCGATTTTCCTCATGTTAGGACTCCTCCTGTTCCTAACATGGCGGTGGGGGCGCATAAGGGCCGTTGCAAGGGCCTCTCCCTCCATCCGATTTCTAAATAACTGGATCTTCGATTTTGCTCATGTTAAGATGAGGTTCTCCTCCTGTTCCTAACATGGCTGTGAGGGTGCATAAGGGCCATTGCAAGGGCCTCTCCTCCCATCCAGTCTCTAAATAATCGGGCCTTCATTCGTGTCGGGATGAGGTCCTCCTCTTGTTCTTGACATGCTTAGTTTCGATTGTCTGAAGGAGCTACTCCCTGTCGTTATAAGCTCATACCAAAAGAAAAGATATGCGAATATGAAAGAAACTTTTATTTAAGACAAAGTTATCGGTAATACATTCATAGATTTTTCGAATCCCATAGTCGTGGAAGGTCTGCTCCCCATCGGGGTCCTCCAGAGATGGTGTTGATGATCCTAATTGGAGTCCGATCTTCAGGCTATTCCTCCCTCCTTGGTAGCTTCGGTTGTGCTAGGGCCCTCGGTCGATCTTTCCTACCTTCAGACCGGCATCGAATGAATCTGTCGAGCCGACCTCGTCTGATGAGCTCCTTAATCTCGTCTCGGAGCTGAATACACTTCTCCGTGTCGTGGCCGTGGTCATGATGATAGAGGCATAACTTGTTAGGGTTGAACTTCTCAGAGTGTGTGTGCATCCTTTCCGACCTTGGCAGCTACTCCCTGATCTCCATCAGCATTGAAAGGGGCATTGAAAGGGGCATAGCTATGGAATCTTCCTGGGGGAGAGCTCTACCGAACCTTGAGGTCCAGGCTCCTCTGCCTACGAGCTCGGGGGGGAGTTCGGACATGTTTGTGTCCGGGGGGAGTTCGAAAACGTGGTCGAGCTTCACTCGACCCTTTTTCAACTGCGGGCTTGCTGGAGTCACCCACCTACCGCTCCTTCGCAGCCTCCTCATCTTTCATCTTGAAGGCTTCCTCTATTCGGGCATATCCTTCGACCCGAGCCAGCAAATCAGTGAAGTCCCTGCTAGAATACTTCTTTTCCAGGGAGAATAGAAGATCGTTCTTTTGAAGACCGCTTTTCAAGGCGGCCATTGCAACTGACTGGTCCAAGTTTCGGACCTCCAATACAGCGGTGTTAAAATGGTTGACGTAAGTTCGGATGGATTCTCTCTCCTTTTACTTGATGTTGATGAGGGACTCCGAACCTCTCTAGAGATGCCGGCTGCTGACGAAATAAGCAGGGAACTGGTGGCTCATCTGATCAAAGGAGAAGATAGTACCCGACTTCAGTGTCGAGTATCAATTTCTTGCTGCTCCCTTCAAGATAGACGGAAAAGCTTGGCACAGGATGGCATCTGGCGCACCATGGAGCAGCATCATTGTCTGAAAGGCCTCCAAGTGGTCAACCGGATCTGAGGTCCCGTCGTAGCTCTCGAATTGGGAGAGCTTGAAGTTTGACGGGATTGGTTTCTACATAATCGTTTGAGAGAAAGGAGGGTCAGTACAGATGTCCTCACTGTAAGCAATGGGAGCATGACGGAGCTCTTTGATCCACCGGTTCATCTCCTGGAATCTTTGATCCAGGAGGTCCTCTCAACTACGAGTCTCGAGGGTCTTCTGATAGAACAGAGGTAGGGACCCTCTGGGGGTGGAATCATGATTAGACAGAGGGCTCTTTGCCTTCTGCTTTCTCTTTCCGGGGAAGACAGGGCGACTAGCCCAAGTGGCCCACCCGACCGTCGGATTCTGAAACTCCATCGATGCTCTTTCCAGCCGCAAGATGCCTGCGGCTGCTACTGCTGCTGCTGCATGGCCTGCACTACTTCGGTGAGGCCCCTGACCTGCTGAACCAGCAAGTCGAACTGCTCCATGCCAACTGCCGTTGCCAGAGGAGGAGCCTGGAAAACTGGAGATGAGGTCGGAGCTTGCGGATCTTGCTGAGATCTGGCCACGGAGGCCGTAGATCGCCTGGTGGATGCCTTTCGGGGAGGCATCAGGTGATGAGGATCTGGTAGGAGAAGAAGAAGAAGAAAATATCGAAGAAGATGATCGAAGGCAGTCCCGTTGAGTACTCCTTTAAGAACAAGGATCCTGTGAAGACACAGACCCTTCCTCTAGCACCAATTCTGTTGGTGCAGAATTCTGCCGATGTTGGAGAAGCTGAAGTCAAGGGGATCGCGTCCGCCATCGAGACCTGCAAGGAAAGTCTAAACCGGAGTTGGAGGTACTCCAGCAAGACCTTCCGATGCTCAAGTCAGTATTCTGCCTCAATAGAAATGGAGCACTCGAATGGAATTTTAGTAGAGTTTCAAGATAGAGTTTAGAGCTTAGAGGAGAACGTATCTGGGAGAATCTCTTTTATAGACGGGGGAGTGTAACCGCTTGACAGTGACGTCCGTAACTGCCTGGTAGTGGGCCGTTTGGGGCCACACGAAGTTTGTTACGGAGAGTAGTGGCATCAGGAGGCCATTCAGGGCCACGTGGAGTTTGTTATGGAGAGTGGAGTGGTGTCCATTGTCGTGACTTGCCAGAGAGTAGTGGGGCCATATGGAATCTGTTACAAAGAGTGGAGTGATGTTCGTTGTCGTGACTTGCCGGAGAGTTTGGATCGGATGGCTGAAGCTCGACTGGGATGTCTGGATGGAGCGGACTGGCTCTCTGTCTCAGCAATCTAAGAGTGGCTCAGATATTTTCGAGGTTGCTGACGAGTCCACTATTGTCGGGTGCCTTGAGCGCTGATGCTGCAGGCGAAAGTCATCTGCTATAGAAGCTCAGACAGGGACTTTCTATTGGAGAAGTTCGTCTGAAATTTGCCTAATGTAGAAGCTCGTCTGAGGACCGTCCATCGGAGAGGTCTGGTTCCATGAGGAATCTGACAGAGGGTCGACCGACAGTGGAGTTCGGATGGCGTTGTGGAGGTTCGTCTGCTAGAGGAGTCTTGGGGACACTGTGGAAGGTTGAACATTGGAGGAGTCTGGGATTCAATTCTATCGTAGAAGTTCGGATGGGGTCTGGCTCTTGTAGGAGTCTGGATGAAGTCTGCTTATTATAGAAGCTCGGATGAAGATCAGTTATCGTGGAAGCTCGAATGGAGACTTCTTATTGTAGAAGTTTGGACGAAGATCAGTTGTCATGGAAGCTCGGATGGAGACTTCTTATTGTAGAAGCTTGGATGAAGACCAGTTATCGTGGAAGCTCGGATGGAGACTTCTTATTGTAGAAGCTTGGACGAAGACCAGTTGTCGTGGAAGCTCAGATGGAGACTTCTTATTGTAGAAGCTTGGACGAAGATCAGTTATCGTGGAAGCTCGGATGGAGACTTCTTATTGTAGAAGCTTGGACGAGGATCAACTACCATGGAAGCTCGGATGGAGACTTCTTATTGTAGAAGCTTGGATGAAGACCAGTTGTTGTGGAAGCTCGGATGGAGACTTCTTATTGTAGAAGCTTGGATAAAGATCGGCTGCCATGGAAGCTAGGATGGAGACTTCTTATTGTAGAAGTCCCGCTGTTGGAGAAGCTCGATCATTGATGAAGTCTGGAAGAAGTTCAGAATAGAAATCTGGCTGGTGGAGCCCGTCCGTTGTAGAAATTCGTCTGGAATCCATCCGCTGTAGAAGTTCGGCTAGGATCCAGCTCTTGTAGGAGCTCGAATGAAATCCAAAATACGATCGACCGTCGTAGAAACTTGGATGGAGACTGGTTACAGTAGATGTCCTACTGTTGGGGAAGCTTGGACATTGATGAAGTCTGGAAGAAGTTCGGAGTAAAGTCGTTCGTGATTGGAAGAAGTCTGGAAGAGATTCGGAGAATAGTCGATCACTATAGAAAATCGGCTGATAGTGAAGCTCAGAAAGCATTTGGAGCAGCCCGGTAGATGAATGGAGGAGCTCATTATCGGAGAAGTTCGGATGGTATTATGGAAGCTCGAACGGTCGGGGGAGTTTAGAAAGATGCCACACAAGGTCGGAAGTCGGAAGAGCCCTGGAAAGGTCGGCCTTTTACGAACTTCGGCTAGGGTTATTTTATACCCAACACCAAGATACACATATCTGAACCTTGATAAATCTTTCGTAAAGATGATAAAATAGGAGTATCCTCTTCTGATCTGAGTTGTCACTGATCCACATATATCTATATATACTAGGGCTAATAATTTATTCATCCTTTCTCTATATCCAAAAAATGGAGTCTTGGTCATCTTATCCATGAGACAAGATTTATAAGTTCCCAATGATTCATAATCATATGAGTCAAAGAATTCTTCTTTGTGTAACTTGTAAATCCTTGACTCACTAATATGACCAAGACGGCAATGTCAGAGATATGTGATATTCACATCTTCTCTCTTTTTTTTCATATTTTTTTAATATAAAAAATATTTTCATTGAGTGCATGAATTAAAAGATTGTTATCAATATAACTACTGCCATAAAATTCATTTAAAAAAAATGGAGCATCCATTTTCCATTAGCCTTATTTCATAACCTTGTTTTAATAACAACGGTATAGAAATAAGATTTCTAATGATCTTTGTTATGTAATAACAATCTTTCAATACTAAAATTTTGTCTGAAGATAAATCAAGCATACAGGTTTCCACAGTCTCTACGCTAATGGACTCTTCACTTCGCCATAAAGCTCGAGATCATCTCTTTTCAGACCTTTGATACTCTGTAGTCGTTGTAATAAATTATAAATATACAATCCATAGGTGGTATCTAATACCCAAGTATCAGAGTCTGAGCCACTCAATAAAAAATAAATTTATACCATATACATACCTTTTGGTGCTATACTTGCACCCTGCTTCAAACTTACAAGATTATTCTTGCAATTATACTCCCAATGATTAAATTTGCCACAAAATGAATAGATGATATCCTTAAGGACATCTTTTGCCTTCTCATTATTACTGACTATCCTAAGATCAGAAATATCTAGAACATCAGAGTTCTTCTCTGATATGAACTTACCTTGCAAGTTCTTCAACTCATCCACATAGTTGGGATCGGTCAACATATTTTTATCTATGGTGTTATACAGTAAAAATAAAGAAGCCATAATATAGACTTAAATCTGCATAAATAAAGAATAATAATATAAGCAAACCACTCAAGTTTGATATACCTAACTAGTTGAAGACTTTTAAAACTAGTTATATCTCCCACTATTTTATCGGATACCATAGTCCTCTCCTATGGCAAATGAGAAATTCTAATCTGATTTCTTAATGGGGTTGAGACCCTAATCCCTCATTGAAGTCTTGTGGATATCACAACAAACCTCAATAAGTTCAAAAGTAGAAAAACCTATCCAATTGTATCTCATGCAACTCTCAACATAAATTTTGCCTCTAAAAATACTCGTAGCTTTGTGGATATCACAATAAACTATAAATTATAGTATTTTATAGTTAAGTCAGACCCTTCATTTTCATATAGTCATATCTGAAAAATACTATCATTGTGCATATCACAACAAAGCAACATATCTAAAATATACCATAAAGCATCTAATATGCACCAAGACAAACCCACATTAATCCTCATAGTAAGCCTTGTGGATATCACAATAAACCTACTATAGTTTTTGATAAGATATTGACTGGACATGAAGGAAGGCATATGTAGTGTTCAAAACACTGAGCTACCATCATTCAAGATTGAAACTAATCCAATTGGTCAGAAAAGTGTTAAGATTGATGGGGGTCCCCCGTTGCTTTTCTTAAACATCAATAAAATTGGTCAGACCAGCAACGGAACCAATTAAATAACCACCACACTTGAAACACTCCTTAGACACTAATTGATTAATCGATTCAAGAAATATGTTAGCTACTGATTCGTAACACTACAACTTAATATAATTTTTATGAGGGTTTTAATAGTCTCAAGTACATCCTAAATCAATCAATCACAATGATGCACAAATATAGTTGTATCTTAAAAATCATAATAACTAAACATAGCATCCAGTCATATCTCTAAGATATGAAAAATATAATCATACAATATGACTATAACTAGTATTTTAAGCATATCACATATGTATAAAGTTCTAATAATATGCATGAATACAAAATATTCTTTTCGTGGTTCTTCTTCTTAAGACATCACAATGGCACCCCTATGCGCCATAAGAGTACCCTATTGAATAGGAAGAGAGAGTCTCTGAATCCTACTTGCTCTTATGACTAGACGATCTAATGATGAACTTAAGTTACTAAAAAAGATTTTATACATGCATCATGTATTTTATATTTAAAAACATATCTCTAAGATATGCGAGGATTTGGATGTTCAATTGGGTTCAACTTTTGACCCGACTTGAACCAAACCAAAAATCCATGTTTAATCACAATCAAGACAACATTCTAACTTTTGATTATATAGATCAAGGTAGGCTCTGCTACCACTGTTGGGTTCCAGTGGTGCAGCGGAAGGGTTATATGTTTAAAATTTTCATTCAAAACACCCGATGCACCAAAAACACCAATGCCTAGAAATTTTTGACTATAATAATTAAAGTACAATAAATATAATTTAGGATAAGAAAAATACCTGTAGTGCTAATCTCAATTTTTATAAGGCATCTTAGTGTCTTCCCTCCAATGGTGATCCACACGAAAACTGAACCAAGGACAGTGCTCCTTCTTTACCTTGCTTCAAGAATTCTAGCAACTAAAACTCGACTAGCCTCATACCGATCAGGTTTCTCCAAGAAACTAACTCCACCCTCTCAAAACCTTCTCTAGACTTCTGATCCTCCTTCTTTAGAATCCTCACAACCCATGTTAAGACCAGATAAGGCTTTTTCTTAAATCCCAAAGCCTTGTCCTAAAACTAAGATAGGTTGTAAGAAAGAAAAGAGAGCAACAAAGACAAAATTGGAAACTCTTTCTGAATGCATCAGACACCCAATGCCCCGACCAACTTATAGCCACTAGAGGGACACCAAATGAGAGGGATGCACCTCATCCAAGAGATCTATCTGATCTAATTATCAGAGATAAGAGTTCCTTCAAATAGAAGGACTCTTATCAATGATACGTCGATTAGCACCCTGCTCTGCGTGCACGACTAGAGAAGGGATGTTTTCATATCCCTTCTCAAATCAAAAAAATCTTCAAAAATTCATGTAGATAGAAGATTCAATTTTAATTCCAGAACATATAATGAGTGGGTAAAAATTCCTACAAATAGATATGTTCTCACATCCTTTCATGCAAAGTCTGATCACCGCATGTGCAGGCATGAGGAGGAAATTATAGCATCCGTTTGACATCCAGATAAGTCTGAAAAAATTTCAAAAAAATTATCAAAAATATCTTGTCAAATGTGAAATATTATCACCAAAAATTGTTCTATTTTGAAAGTATTTGATGAGGAGAAGGACTCTCCAAATCTTAAAGAGATGTGATGCTTCTACGCATGCGTGCGAGACTTCTTCCTTCCTTTTTCTAATTTTTCTCCATCCCAAAAATCTAGAAAAAATATATCTCATACTTTGAGATATGTACCAAAGAATGTAAGGTGATATGGGCTATACACATATCTTAATCCCATGCCAGAAGGACTCTTTTCTTCTGCCCACGCCAACACTTGTACGTAGAACATGTTTTGCACCAAGAGTCCTTCACAACTTGGACTCTTCATAATTGGTGTTAAAATAGGATGTGGCACCCTAATTTAGGATACTTCTAACTGGTATGACCTGATCCAAATATTCACTAAATTGGGCTAGCTAATTAGCAAGGGATGAGATCAAATTGACCTCCAAAGGAGCAAGGGTTCCACACATGCTAGCATGCTTATCGGAGCCCTGATTGAATCCAAAATTTCAATCAACTTTTTTTAAAAGGATCCTTAGCTAATTTTTATATGTGTGTGACCCATTGGGTTCCACATCTAATTGACAGTAGGTCCGAATGCAAGTTGACCAAATTTGATTAGATTTCAATCTAATCGATTTAGGTCCAATCGAGCTAACCCGAGTTTAACAATTATAATCCTTTCTAATTGGTGATCGAATTAAACTCTTTAATTTGATCAAAAATCTATAAATCAAGATTGATGTTTAGCAACATATCATGACTACCCAGAAGATATAAAATTTTAATGAAAATATTAAATATATCCTTCAGTGATAAGTTACCATACAATTCAATCTTTCAATCATCCCTGCACCCTGAATATGTTCATGAGTATGGAATCATGTCAAACTCAAATACATATTCATATCGATTCTCAATTAACCAATGATGATTCTGATAAAGAAGCATTGAAAACTCTTTCTAATCTCCTTCATGCTTTTGGCTAAAAGACTTTTTTCAAATCATCTAGGATTGAGAATACACAGGATGCAATCTCATCTTACTAGGAGTGATCGATTCCATGTTGACCTACTCACAGCCTTCATATATACTCCACCATATTCAGAACACCCCATACATATCTTAATGCTATGCCTGGGTATGAACCAAAATATGGGTTTATGTGCACAAGATTCTATAATGGTCTCAGGCCTAAGGATCACTTGTACAACTCCCACTTAGAGAACCATCTTTGACATGCAAGTAAGGCTTTCATAAGATGTTCTCTTTTATCGAGTCAATTTAGTGGATTTATTTTCTAAATGAGCACCCACATCCTTATATTAGTATCCTACATAAGTGGCTAGTAAGATCTGCCACCCTCTCCATCGAGCATGCATAGGATGTGCCAGTCTATCCGAAACATTGATCCTCGACTCAATGCTCCTACGATCAGAAATATTTAAGATTAAAATTTTAGAATTTTAGATCTCACTAGCATGACCCATTCATGTCTCCTAAAATTATTGTCTTAATCTTTGGGGTTCATCATAATCTTAGTCATAATAAGATGCAGCTAATATGATGAATCAATATCTCAAATAATAAATATCATTTCATGAGTTAAAAAATTATAAAAAAAATTCCATCATAACACACTTACGATTGGCTTATAGGGTACTCTTATTTCATTAAGAATATACAATAATCATCTTTGTTAATTTTTAGGATGAATCATAGATACATAAATATGATTGGAATGAAAGAATTCTTTATTAATAATGAAAAACTTATAAGTATAAGTTTAAGCCATAGAATTACATAATGTGTTAGCCAACAATTAGCTTCTAGGACACAAATCTAACAATTGATCCCTGACTCAATGCATCAACAACTAAAAATATTTTAGATCAGTACTATCAAGGATTTAGATTTTACTAGCATGATCTCATCATGGCCCTAAAATCATTACCCTAATCTATGGGATTCATTATAATCTTAAACAAGTATAAGATGCAGCATATAATGAATCAAAGATGCCTAACTTTATTAATAGATAATGTCAAATACATGAGTTTAAAAGATAAAATATAGAAAAATACCCCATCGCATCATATATGTGTTTGACTTGTAGGGCATTATTAATTCACATCAATCTTGTCTTATAGGTTTGATCGAATTAAAAAAATTAATTCAATCATCAATTAAAAAGAGTTCTAATTATTAAACTCAGGTCAGCTCAATTGGACCTAAATCGGTTAGATTGGATTCTAATCAAATCAAGTCAACTTGCATCTAGACCTATTGCTGGCTAGATGTGGAACTCAATGGATCACATATAAAGAGAATTGATTAAGGGTCTAATTGGATTAGATTATGTTTGTAGGATGAACATGTTAGCATATGTTGCAAACCCTAGCTTCCATGTTCGAATTGGATTCAAAATTGGTTCCTATTTGGGCTAATTAAATCGAATTAAGCTCCAAATTCTTTTGGGTTTAAATTGGGCTGACCCTTGGCTGGTTGAGCCAAGAGTTGGGCACCACCTATCAGGCTTTCACATCCCAGATAATTTTTTCTTGGAGTGTGGAGTTTGTTTTGTACGATAGAATTTTGGTTGGCATCCCATGGGATGGGATGCCCCCTTCCCATTCTTATCCAATTTAAATTCCATACAATTTTTCTATGGGCATGAGGTATTTGGTCGGCCATTAGATGGTCTAATAATTGGATAAGCATTTGATCAATTTAGACTTGATCTTATCCAAACCCTTGTTGGCCCCTTCAAACCTTAGCGTCACTTGAACTAAGAGTCCAAGTGGTTAAGGTATCTTAAAATTATTACATGCCAACATACTCTCTGAATTTTCCCTTGCCTAAACTAGTTTACTGCCTCCTTTTATGGCCCTTGGATGTCTAGAGTGCGCTGATCAAGGGTAGAGAGTTTTTGCGTCGCTTATGAAAGCTTCGCGACCTCTCAAAAATCATCGATGAATTAATTCCGAGGAGTCCTTCTGTGCAAGCAACTCTTGGAAATAATTATGGTAATTCCACATGGTGTGAAATTTTCAAAAGGATGTGAGAACTTTGGATTGGGTGTGAGAAATTCTGGTGGGGCATGAGACATCTTTTTGATGGGGCACGAGATGACTTGGTGAACGTCTAGTCGCCAACTATAAATATGTGGGCGCTCGGGGTATTCCGATCATCCGAAAAAAAAACAAATCCTTTCTTTCTTATAGTGTCCTAGGTTGTCTTAATTTTTCTCTTCCTTCCCTTGTTAAGACCAAGTCCAGATTAGGACAAAGATTCTGCTTTAGGACAAGGGCTTAGGAAGAGAAAAAGGAAAGGCAAGGAGAATAGAAAGAAGAAAAAGAGAAAGGCTAGGGAGAGAGGAAGGAAGCCCTGAGGTTCTGCTGTCCAGAAGAGTTCTTGAAGAAAAAATCAGTGGGAGGAACCTATTTAAAAGAGAGTATTTTGATTAAGATCCTATGTGGATCAATATTGGAGGGCAACGCTTGGGCACTAGTAGAAAGATAGAATACCACTTCTTCCTATCGACATCAGCCTAAGGTATGATGTTTATCATCACCATGCTTATATGTTTGTATGATTAAATGTTATCAAGGGGGTTCCTGGGATTAGGGTTTGAGTAATTAGAGATTTCATCATGCTAAAATTTTTTTAAATCTATTATGCTTCCATTGTATATGTTATTGCTTGAACCCTACAGTAGTATCAAAGCCCGATCTTGTTTGGCTCAATCATATGTTTATATAAATGCTCATAGTATGTTATGAATTATGATATAATCATGTTTATGATTATGTTTTCATATGATGATATGAATTGATGCATATTTGATACATATGTGATATGTATTAGTAGAGAATTGAATTATTAGTAGTATCTTTGAGAATTATAGTAAAAGCCATCCTGCCATAGAAGACTATGGTGGAAGGTGTGCCTGTATGAATCAAAAAAAAGAATCATAAAAAGATATTTTATTTTTGAATACTATAAGTTCATATTAGAATGTGCATGAGACCAAGTGAAGCCCTCATAAAAATTATATTAAGTAGTAGTGACAGTAATTATGGGTTAACCAATTCTTGATCAATTGATCAGTTGGTGTCTAGAAAACTACTAAAGATGGTTATCTAATTAGATTCATTTGCTTATCTGGCCAACTTGTTGGTATCTAAGAAAAGCTATGAAGAGCCTTCCACCTACTTATCTGGTCAATTTGGTTAAGCTATTTTCAAATTGAAAAATCTTAATGTTGAAAATACTACTAGGAGCCTTCCTTCATACTAAGTCAATGTTATGTTAAGAACCGTAGCAAGTTTATTGTATTATCACAAGACTTGCTATAGAAATTGATGTAATATAGTCCTAATGCATATAAGATGCTTACGGTAATTTTGAGTTTGCTGCTTTGTTGTATTACTACAAAAGTAATTATATTCAAATTTGACTGTATGAAAATGAAGAGTCTTACTTAACTAAAATATTATGATTTATTATATTATCACAAGGCTATTAATATTTTAGAGGCCAAGATAAAGTTAAAAATTGCATGAGATATAATTAGAAAGAGTTTCCTACCTATGAACTCATAAGGATTTGTTATCTTACCACAAGATCTTTATGAAGAATTAGAGTCTCAACTCCACTAAGATAAATATTTAATATATCTCGTTTATTATAGAAGAGGGCAATGATGTTCGATAAAATAATGAGAGATACAATTAGACAAAAGACCTTATTTAATTATGTATGTCATCATGAGTTGGTTGCTTATATAATGTTCTTTATTTAATGTGGATTAAAATTCTATAATGGCATCTTTATTATCATTGCAAGAAATTTTATATTTCAACAAATTGATCGGTCCCAATTATATAGACTGGTTGAGGATTTAAAAAGTATTCTCACTCAAGAGAAGCTTTTATATATTTTTGATGTCCCTAAACCACAAGAGGTCAGGGATGATATCACTGAGGAAGAGGTATCCACATACAGGATGTGAAAAATGATAGTTTGACTATCAAATGTATTATACTGATCTTTATGAGCAATAAATTGTAGAGGCAGCATGAGAGTATGGATACTCAATCCATACTCAATTTAAAAAAATTATATGGAGAATAGAGCAGAACTGCTTGGTATGAGATATCTAAGCAGTTATTCCGTGCTAGAATGACTGATGGGTCATCCATACAAGATCATATCCTTAAGGTCATTGACTTGATCACTAGATTGGATTAATTGAATTTTGCGATGGATGAACAATTGAGTCAGGATTTGATCATGCAATCTCTTCCTGAATCATTCGCTCCATTTGTTATGAATTATTATATGAATGAACTAAATACCTCTTTGCCTGAGCTATTACATATGCTCAAAATAGTTGAGGGCCACATTAGAAAGGATAAGGCTCCAGTTCTTCTTATGGATAAGACTTAAAGAAATCAAGCATGAAGGGTTCAAACAAAGGATTGAACCCTAAAGGTGGTAAGATGAAGAAAAAGGGAAGAAGGCCTCCAAATAAGATACCTACTTTCACTGCGGTAAGGCAGGACACTAGAAAAGGAATTGCATGGTTAACCTTGTATTTGTAAAGATTGGTGCAAGCAATATATCCAAAAGTATGTATGAGATACATACAATTCTGTTATTAAGTTCTTCTAATTCAAAATCTTGGGTATTAGATACCACCTACGGTTCTCATATATGCAAGTTATTGCAGGGGCTGTAGAAAATTAAAGTTTTGAAGAAGGGTGACTTCAAACTCTATGATGCTAGGAGAGAGTCTATCCAGACGAAAGTTATGGAGACTTATATCTTAAAGTTACCTTTTGGAAAGATCTTAGAGATTATTATATGCCTAAGATCATTAGGAATATTATTTCTGTTTCATTGCTATTGCAACAAAGATATGAAATAAATGGAAAGAGTAATAGTTGCTCAGTTTCTTATTCTATTAAAATTCTCTTATAGCATTCTTGATAATGGTCTTCTGATTCTATCTCTTAATGATAATATATTTCATATTGATGAAAGTAAAAAATAAAAGGAAGAATATATAAATAATACTTAGCATTGTCAACTTGGTCATATAAGTGAGATAAGAATTAACAAGTTATACAAAGAAGAGTTCTTTGATTCTTATGATTATGAATCATTAGAACTTGTAAATCTTGTCTTATGGATATAATGATCAAGACTCTATTTAGTGGACATGAAGAAAAGACAAATGAGTTATTAGGACTTGTACATAAGATGTATATGGTCCTATGACAACTAAAACTAGAGAAAGATATTCTTATTTTATTATATTTACTGATAATTTATCTAGATTTGGATATGTGCATCTTATGAAATACAAATCTAAAGTCTTTGATAAATTTAAAGAGTATCAAAGCATGATCGAAAAATAAACTAAAAAAATATTAAAATTCTTCAATCTGATCGAGGAAGAGACTACCTATCCAGTGAATTTCTAGATGATCTTAAAGAAAAAGAGATTCTCTAATAATGAACCCCTCCTTATATACCGTAGTTAAATGGCATAGCTGAAAGGAGAAATTATACTTTATTAGATATGGTGCAGTTCATGATATGCTTTATAGACTTACTTATTTTCTTCTAGGGATATATCCTAGAGACTACTGTATATATTCTGAACAGAGTACCTTCGAAATCTGTCTAGTACTCCATATGAGTTATGGAGAGGAAAGAAACCTAATTTTAAGTACTTTAAGATATGGGTTGTCCATCTTATATCAAAAAAAATTTTGGACATAAGCTAAAGTGCTAGGATAGATAAATGCTTATTTATAGGTTATCCTAAAGAGATATGGGATATCTCTTCTACCATCCTATTGAATAAAAATATTTATCAGTAGATGTGCCACTTTTATGGAAGGAAGTTTATCCTAGAAAGCATAGTGACAGAAAAATTGAACTTGATAAAGTTCAAAGCCTACAAATAGAAGCACAAAAAATTTCTCAATCAAAAGTACCCATGGATGAGCTACAACCACAATACACACTTCTCTCCAAAGATCCGATAGAGTGTGAAATACATCTTTGAGGACAAATTTATTATTGAGAATAATGAAGCCCACATCATTGAGCATGATGAACCTCTGACCTATACAAAAACTATCATGAGTAGGGACTCAAACAAATAGCTCGAGACTTTGAAATTTGAAATGGACTCAATGTACTTCAACCAAGTATAGACTTTAATTGATGCACCAGAAGGTGTGACTCCTATTGGGTGCAAATGGGTCTGTAAGAAAAAGATTGAAGTAGATGGTCAGGTTGAAACCTATAAAGTCAGATTGGTGGCTAAAGGTTTTAGGCAAAAGCAGGATGCTGATTATGATGAAACATTCTCACCTATTGCCATACTTAAATCTATTTGAATTATGCTTGCAATAGTAGCATACCATGATTATGAAATTTGATAAATAGATGTGAAGACCGCTTTCCTTAACAGTTATCTTAAGGAAGAGGTTTATATGTCCAACCAAAAGGGTTTGTCTTAACTGGGATCTAAGTATGCAAGCTAAAAAAAATTATTTATGGATTAAAGTAGGGCTCGAAGAGTTGGAACATCCGCTTTAATATCATAGTCAAAGAGTTTAGCTTTATCAAAAATATGGATGAATCTTATGCATATAAGAAGATTAATGAGAGTGCCATTGCCTTCTTAATTCTGTAAGTAGATGACATACTTTTTATTGACAATGATATCCCAATGTTATAATTAGTCAAGATATGGCTATCAAATAAGTTTTTCATGAAGGGCTCGGATGAAGCATCCTATATACTTGGTATAAAGATATATAGGGATAGATCTAAGAGGATGTTAAGCTTGTCCCAGTCTAGATACATAGATCTTGTGCTAAAAAGATTCAGCATGGATGGAAGTAAAAAGATTACTTATCATGAGTCAAGGCATACATCTCTCTAAAAAGATATCTCCTAAGATACGAGAAGAAAGAAATAGAATGAGTTCTATTTTCTATGCTTCGACAGTAGGATCAATCATGTATACTATACTATATATCAGGCCTGATGTTATCTATGCTTTAGGCATAGTTAGTAGATTTTAGGCTGATCCAGATGAGGATCATTAGAAAGTAGTGAAAAATATTCTTAAGTACTTGAAAGGACTAAGATATTTTTTTGATATATAGAGGATCTGATCTAAAATTAGAAGAATATTCTGACTCTAGTTTTCGATCAGACGCTGATGATAGCAAGTCCATTTCAGGATATATCTTTACTCTAAATAGTGAAGTAGTAAGTTGAAAAAGTTTTAAGCAGCAGACTGTAGCTAACTCAACCACTGAGGCAGAGTACATAGCTACAAGTGAAGCTGTCAAAAAGCTGTCTGGATGAAGAAGTTTATCACTGAATTGAATGTCGTTCCTGAGATTGAGAACCCAGTACCACTTTATTGTGATAATACTAGAGCAATTGCTTAAGCAAAGGATTCGAGGTCTCATCATAAATCCAAACACATTCTAAGATGCTTCCACCTCATTCGTAAATTGTCAAGATACAAGATGTAGTCATTGAGCGAGTAGATACAAAGAACAACATAGTAGACCCATTCACTAAAGCTCTACCATAGCAGTAGTTCAATTGCCACCTTGATTATATGGAGATAAAATTTAAGGGTGATTGGCTTTAGTGCAAGCGAGAGATTGAAAGGAATATGCCCTATAAGTCAATCAAATTTGTATTTCATGAGTTTTTCTTATAATCTTTCAAACTCATATAATAGATACTTTATAAATAAATAAAAGATATTTATTTTTTATCATATCCTATATCTTATATTTGTAATGATTATGATGAATCTCATAAATCAGGATAATGATTTTAGAGTTACGATGAGATCATACATATGAGATCTAAAAATCTAAAATCTTGATTTAGAATATTTTTAGTCATAGGAGCATTGAGTAGGATAACAAATATTCCGAATAGACTGACAGATCCTATATATGCTCGATGGTGAGAGTGATTGATCTCGTAAGTCACTTGTATAAGATATCAATACAAGGGTGTAGGTGCTCATTAGAGAATGAGTTCACTGAACTGATCCATCTTAAGAAACATCTTATGGAATCTACTTACCTGTCAAAAGATATTTTCTCATAATGGGAGTTATGCATGTAATCCTTTGACCTAAAACTATCATAGAACTTTATATACATGAATCTATATTTTGGTTCATACTCATTTATGACTTAGTCATGTATGGGGTGAAGGAACCAGATCTAGAATTTCAGGATTAGATCTTGAAACTTTTTCAAGATCAGGTAGCGAAAGACTAAAGTAAATCAAAATTTATTTTTTAAAATTAGAGAATTCTTAGATCTAAGATCCTATTACATGATTATTACATAGCATTAAATCAGAAATTAAAATATATAGAGCATGAATTACATGTTGATCATATCAACATGTTTCTATACTACATCTAATGTATGTATTAAACAATAGATCAGATCTATTACCTTGCAAGTTAGATGTTCTAACCTTATTGATCTGGGCTTGAGGATGATGTTGCAAACTGTACATGCATCTGGTCATTAGGAGTCATCCACATGAGCCCAAGAATCTCGACCAGAAGTCCTGCTTCAGAAAATCAGCACAGTATGCTAGTACTGCATTGATCCTTCTTCAATGGTTGATCAGGTGCCTCCTTCTTCTTGATTTGGGCTCTTCCAAAGATGAGAAGTAGGAGGAAGAGTTTTAGATCTGAGACACTCTTAGAAAACTCAAGATAGAGGAAGAAAAGAGATGAAACTAACAACCCTAGCAGAAGACCATCTTCTTCTTCTCTTTACTCTCTCCTAGACACCCTATCCTGTGTCTATTATATCTTCATAACCCAAAGGTCTTTCTCTCTTATTTTTGGATGCCCCAAAGGTCTCTCAAATCTTTATAATTTGAAAAAGTTTTATGAAGAAACTCATTTTATAGAGAGAGATATGATAGAGTCCTTGTCTAGGTCAAATACCTAGTCAAGTCTTATCCAAACATGGAAAGATAAGGGGTGCCCAACTCTTGGGTGCGTCCTCCTTATTTTCATGCATGGACTACTAGCAAAGGGTGCACAATGTGTGCCCTAAAAGCCACAAAAATTACAAAAAAAATTGAATAAATTCAGTGCAAAAAGGAAAGAGTTTGGATTTCTAAAACTCTATCTCATAAAATTTGAAATCCAAACTTATTCCTACTTTGATTTGATCCACAACCACTTTCCATGTATGAAAGAAGAGAGAAAATTTTTTTGAACATGGAAAAGACCTGAAAGAGGGCTTTTGTCGCACAAAATAAGAGGGGATTGGCGTGGAATAAGAGAGAGGGGGGGCTTATGTGGCGCAAGGTGGAATCCTAGTCTTACTAGGATTCTATCTTATGACTTGTTTTAATTTGATTTCTCAAATCAAATCAAACCAAAATTAGATCAACTCAATTAAAATAGATTTTAACTCAATTAAGAATCTAATTTAATCAGATTAAATTAGATTTAAATCTGATTTAATTTTTTAATCAAATTAAAAATTAGGTTGACCCAAGTCCTAATTGAACTAGGACTAGTTTTTTTCTTGCACTTGAATTATTCAATAAACCAATTGGACTTGATCCAATCAAGTCCAAACCAAATCTAATTAAATCATATTTAATTAGACTTAATCTCAACCCATTGGCTTAATCAAACTAAGCCAATTAGCAATCGAATTGCTAATCGATCCTCCTACAACACTTACACTAGGTTAAATGTCAATCGTATTGATTATTTAACCCTAGAACGATTCTTAATCATTGATCAACCATCCGATCGGATCATGAACTCTAATGTGTGTGACCTCATAGGTCCAAACCTAAGCTGGTAGCATAGAAATAAATTTCTATACCAATCGAAGTGACTATCTAGCAATGGTACCCGACAATCGGATAGGTCGAATGTGTAGAACAACATCCTTAGAACCCATGCAGATATAGTTTCCATATAATTCATCTCCTTGACCAAAATGATCATAGGATATCTTAGAGTTCAATTGTCAACTCTGATCAGGTTGTCCACATTGTATTTCAAAATATCAAATCCATCTGATGGATTATCCTGGCCAAGATTTTGCTAAATTGAAATACAGTGACTCATTCTTCTCCAACTCTTGGAGTGGTCAATCCCATCTCGATCACACTCTGACTTTACAAGTACTTGACTATGTCCAGAAGCCTTCCATCACTGAATTAGAAATTCAGTTAGTCTAGTATCAAAGCATAGTGAGTTGCTTGCAAGTCACTGAGGTGATCTCAGGTCTAAGGGACACTTATACCTATATCCCATCAAAGATATTCTCGACAGCAGAATGCTCTGGAGTTGGTCACGTTCAATGATGATGTACCCTTACATCTCACCTGTATGCCATACCAGTGTCTCTACACTACTTGATTAAGAGGACAACCAATCCATATGGTCTACAGTGATCTACACTCGATAGAAGCTGTCATCCTTATTAACAGCCTATCATTTGGTCGTAAACAGTTTTAAGGGCTTAAGGATGCGTGTGCGGCTTGCAACATCATCCTTAAGCCCGGATCAGCGAGGTTAAAGCGTCTAACTTGCAAGGTAATAGATCTGATCTATTGTTTAATACATACATTAGATGTGGTATAGAAACATGTTGATATGATCAATATGTAGTTCATGCTATATTTATATATTTTAATTTCTGATTTAATGCTATGTAATAATCATGTAATAGGATCTTAAATCTAGGAATTCTCTGATTTTAAAAAATAAATTTTGATTTATTTTAGTCTTCCGCTGTATGATCTTGAAAAAGTTTCAAGATCTAACCCTGAAACCCTAGATCTGGTTCCTACAATTGGTATCAGAGCCTAGGTTCTTTATTACATGATTATTTATACATGCTTAGATTATTTCTTAGATTAGATCTAATTTATAATCTGAATATTAAATTTAAAATTAAAATTTTAGATCAATCACAAACTGCAAGGTTGTTCTGCTGTAAGGTTTACCCCTTACAGTGCAAAGGTTGTCCTAGTTTGTGTAGATCTATCTTTAATCATAAATTTATTAGATATGATCTAGATTAAATTTATGATTTACTAGATTTAAAAGATGTTTAAATCTGAAATAAAATCTCTTTGTTAATAATTTTTGTGCAAAGAAATTATTTAAAGTTGAAATTGTTTCAATTACATGAACCTGTTTAGATTAGATCTAAAGTAGTTTCATGTTTAATTTACTTGTATCTTGATTATGAATCAAACATGCAATATGGTTGGTAGAATCATATTATAAAATTATTTTATAAATATAAAAATTATTTTTTAAAAAGCCGAACCCAACCCTCAGCCCAAAACTTAATTAAGAATTAAGAAGTTATTTGATTAGGTTCTAGGATTGTGAATTGAAGAACCTAAGACACAAATCATAACGTATTGGGTTAATGGGTTAGTGGGAATTAGGTCCATTAATTGGGTTAGACCTATGGTTAGATTAAAGATGGACTTAATTAGAGAATTGACTAAATCTAATCAATTGTTGTCTTAGATTAGGTCAAGGATTCTCTAGATCAATTACAATAGTTGTAGTTGGTCAAGTCCATGTCTTTAACGAGAACCAAATAGACTTGATTCCTAGCTAAGCGGTCTAGCACGAACTGTTAGGTTGATCTAATCAAAACTAATTAAACCAGTTGGTGTCTAAAGTAAACCAGACCGGTGGTTTTTAATTGAGAGCCCGCTTACCTGACCATTTCTGATGGTGTCTAAGGCAAGGTTTGGCCGACCCTCCCACTGATCGAACTTACCTGGCCTTTTGGTGAAATTATGTTTTGATCAGATCACTTGACTATTCGAGCTGACCCATGTCAGCTAGGTAAATCAGTATGACTGATTTAGGTACTCCTAGACCAGCCCTTTTAATGGTCTCCCTTAAGCTGACTTGGTGAAGCCAATGGGAGGATCATGATAAGCTGGTTCATCTGACCTTATCCTCTATATTATTTAAATCTTCTAAAATTATTAGGTCCTTAAAATGACAAAGTTATGGAGATAACTGAGTCATAGCCTCCCATTAAGGTGTTTGATAATGAGTCCATTAACTCAATAATCATTGCAGACCCAAAGGCCTGATGCTTGTTGACTAATGGAATTATCACTCATCATATGATGACTTGGAAGTGTCTCTCTAATGGTGGTTAGGTGAGCCAACCAAAGTTGGGCTTAATCATTCGTTGGTTAGATACACCAAGTATGATCATGTTAATGGTTGGACCTAATCGGATCCTTACAGTGGAGGCCAAAGCCTACTGATTAGGTTTCTGGGGCAAAATTAAAATTACTAGAAATTGTTTAGAGAAACAATTGGTTATGAACCTACCCTTAGATGTACATGGGTTGGTCAACCAAAGTTGGGCTTGTGTGCAGTCTAAGTGGATTCTAGTACCCACTAAGGAATTAGGGTAATTCCTCGAATTGGAGGTAGAGGCTACCAATTCGAATAAAATAGTGGGAGAAACCTTTTGATTAAAGTCCAAATCTTTAGGTTTAATGAATCAATTACTAATTAGGTTATGGTTCTCCTTTGTGCAAATATGGCCACTTTCCTATCACTCCGATCATTGTTGGATAATGATAAGTTGGTGGGACCCAACTTCGGTAGCTGGTACCGAAAGTTGAAGATAGTCCTGGAGCATGAACGGATCCTATATGTGATAATGGATCCTGCACCTGAGGAGCAAGCTGTCAATGCACGTGGAACAGTCAGAGATACTTACCAAAAGTGGCTCAGTGATCGGACCACGGTGCGCTGTATCATGCTGGCTGCTATGAGCGACGAGTTCAGTCGCAGATTCGAGACGGCTCAGCCAAAGGACATGCTTCAAGTGTTGGAGGATGCCTTTGGCACACCCGATGACGTCGAGAGGCACAAGACTAGTTGTGTCATCTTCAACGCCAAAATGCGGGATGGTGCCTCTATCACTGATCATGTATTGTACATGATCGAGCTGATGGAACGATTGAGCAAGCTCGGCTTTCCCTTGCATGAGCAGCTTGGGAAAGATGCAATACTGACCTCGCTGCCCAAGTCTTATCTCCCATTCCTCACTCATTATAGAATGACAAAGCCTGAAGAGAACTACCACGGGTTACTGGGGTTGTTTCAGAACTTTGAGAAGGATCACCAACTTTACAAGGAGTCAGTGAACTTAGTGGGAGGTTCGTCTTCTGATTCTCGACCTTTTAAGAAAGGGAAGAAGAATAAGAAGAAGAAAGTGAAGAAGGTGCAAATTCAGGTTGGGACATCAGTGCAGAGCCAGACCAAAAAGACCAAGCCTGATAAGAGTCTATTCTACTGGCAAGCACCCTAGATTAGTTAGTATGTCAGATATCTACTTATGGCACTGTAGGCTAGGTCATATAAACAAGAACAGAATAAATAGGTTGACTCAAGAGGAAATCCTCGAAGTCAGTGATTGTGAATCACTTCCAACCGGTGAGTCCTGTCTTCTTGGGAAAATGACCAAGTCACCTTTTACTGGAAAAGGTAAGAGAGCTACTGAGCTCTTGCGCCTAATACATACTGATGTATGCGAGCCCATGAGCACCAGTGCTAGAGGTGGATATTTCTACTTCATAACTTTCACGGATGACCTATCCTGATATGAATATGTCTATCTGATGAAACATAAGTCGGATTCATTTGAAATGTTCAAACGATTCCGAAGTGAAGTAGAAAAATAAACTGGGAAGAGTATTAAAACTCTTCGATCTGATCGAGGAGGAGAATACCTTTTTAGTGAGTTTCTCACATATCTAGGAGAATGAGATTCTCTCCCAATGGACTCCTCCAGGAACACCACAGCATAATGGTGTGTTTGAAAGGAGGAATCGGACTCTGTTAGGCATAGTCCGATCCATGATGGGTTTTGCTAGCTTGCCGATATCCTTCTGGGGATATGCACTCGAATCGACTTGTTATCTGTTAAATAGGGTTTCAAGTAAGTCTGTAATTAAGACTCCATATGAGATATGGACGAGACGTAAGCCAGCACTTTCACACCTTAGGGTCTAGGAGTGCCCGGCCTATGTCAAACGATTAGTCACAGACAAATTTGGACCTAGGTCTGACAAATGCTCATTCATAGGGTACCCCAAAGAGACAAAAGGATATTTTTTCTACCATGCTGATGAACAAAAGGTGTTCGTCAGCCTTAAGGCAATCTTTTTAGAAAAGGAGTTCCTCGGTGAAGGAATCGTTGCCTCTAAGGTTGAACTTGATGAAGTTCAACAGGTAGAAGGACCGACACCAATAGCTGAACCTAAGTCGGATATGATTAGATCAGATCTGGAGCCCAATGTACCTGCACCATTAAGGCGATCCGGTAGAGTACCGCATCAGCCGGACAGATACTACGGTTTCTTCGTCCGGGATGGTGATCCCATCGAACTTGATGAGAATAATGAGGATCCGATCACCTATATGGATGCAATGCAGAGATCTGATTTCGAGAAATGGCTTGAAGCCATGAAATCCGAAATGGAGTCCATGAAGGTCAACGATGTATGGACATTGGTTGACCCACCTTAAGGGGTTAAATCCATTGGGTATAAATGGGTCTTCAAAAGGAAGAGGGGCGCAGATGGAAAGGTGGAGACCTATAAAGCCCGTCTGGTCGCCAAGGGATATCGTCAACGTTATGGTATTGACTATGACGAGACGTTTTCTCCTGTGGCAATGCTCAAATCCATTCGGATAATGCTTGCAATAAGCTGCCCATCTGGATTATTAGGTCTGGCAGATGGATGTAAAGATAGCTTTCCTGAATGGAGAGCTGACCGAAGAGGTGTATATGATACAACCTGAGGAGTTTACATCCACAGATGAGTCCAAGGTGTGCAAGCTTCAGAGATCCATTTATGGATTGAAGCAAGCTTCTCGGAGTTGGAACATGCATTTTGATAAGGTGATCAAAACGTATGGCTTCATTAAGAATGGAGAAGAGCCCTGTATCTATAAATGGGCAAATGGTCCAGTTGTGGTATTCTTTGTCTTGTACGTGGATGACATTCTCTTAATCGGGAATGACATCCCCGCACTACAGGGAATAAAAGTTTGGTTGTCATTACAGTTCTCCATGAAGGACTTGGGTGAAGCATCCTACATCCTAGGGATGAAGATCTATAGGGATAGATCTAAAAGGATGCTTGGGTTATCCCAGTCCA
Source organism: Elaeis guineensis (assembly GCF_000442705.2). Taxonomy (NCBI): domain Eukaryota; kingdom Viridiplantae; phylum Streptophyta; class Magnoliopsida; order Arecales; family Arecaceae; genus Elaeis; species Elaeis guineensis. Next base: position 1,924,772 of record NW_027332426.1, read on the forward strand.
TGTACATAGACACTGTGTTGAAGAGGTTCAGCATGGAAAATTCCAAGAAGGGCTATCTATCGATAGGCCAAGAAATTTCTCTCTCTAAGAAGGATTGTCTGACAACTCCTGAAGAGAGAGAGCGTATGAGTAGAGTCCCATATGCTTCAGCCGTGGGATCTATCATGTACGCCATGACATGTACAAGATCAGACGTGGCATACTCACTAGGAGTAGTGAGTAGATACCAATCTGGTCCTGGAGGAAATCACTGAAAAGTGGTTAAAGCCATCCTTAAGTATTTGAAAAATACTAAGGACCAATGGTTGGTTTATGGTGAGTCAGATCTGAAACTTGTGGGGTTCACAGACTCTAGCTTTCAATCTGACCATGATGACAGCAGGAATGTGTCAGGTTATATCTTTACTCTGAATGGTGGAGCCATCTGCTGGAAGAGTTCCAAGCAACATACTGTGGCGGACTCTGTTTGTGAAGCAGAGTACATCGCAGCATCGGATGCCGCGAAAAAAGCTGTGTGGCTAAGGAAATCCATCACTGAGCTCAGAGTAGCACCCTCCCTCGATGGTCCAGTCCTGCGCTACTGCGACAGCACTGGTGCCATAGCTCAGGCGAAGGAACCCAAAGCACATCAGCAGACAAAGCACATCTTGCGTCGCTTCCACCTGATCCGACAGATCATGGATCGAGGTGATGTCGACCTTCAGAAGATCGACGGAAAGGAGAACCTGGCCGACCCCTTCACTAAAGCCCTGGCGATAAAGGAGTTCAACAACCACAAGTCGAAGATGGGTATTAAATACTGTACCGAGTGGCTTTAGGACAAGTGGGAGTTGTTGGAAAATATGTCCCAAAAGCCAATCGTCAAGCTGTTGACGGTTGAGCAACCAAGTATTGTAATTGATTTGTTAATAAATAAAATATATTTGGCATCTTCATCATAAGCTTTCATCTTCTAATGAACTCTGTTGTTATGATGAAGTCCTTAGGACTATTTAAGTTCGATAAAGAGAGGATTTATCGATTAGTCTTTAAAACTATTCACGACCAAATGATAGGCTGTTAATAAGGACGACAGCTTCTATCGAGCATAGGTCGCTGTAGGCCATATGGGTTGGTTGTCCTCTTAACCTAGGAGTGTGGAGACACTGGTATGGCATACAGGTGAGATGTAAGGGTACATCATCATTGAACGTGACCAATTTCAGAGCATTCTGCTGTCGAGAATGTCTCTGATGGGATATAGGTATAAGTATCCCTTAGACTTGAGATCGCCTCAGTGACTTGCAAGCAACTCACTGTGCTTTGGTACTAGACTAACTGAATTTCTAATTCAGGGATGGAAGGCTTCTGGGCACAGTCAAGTACTTGTGAAGTCAGAGTGTGATCAAGATGGGATTGACCACTCTAAGAGTTGGAGAAGAATGAGTCACTGTATTTCAATTTAGCAAAACCTTGGCCAGGGTAATCCATCAGATGGATTTGATATTTTGAAATACAATGTGGACAACCTTATCAGAGTTGAAAGTTGAACTCTGGGGTGTCCTATGATCATTTTGGTCAAGGGGATGAATTATATGAAAACTATATCCGCATGGATTCTAAGGATGTTGTTCTACACATTCGACCTATCCGGTCGTCGGGTACCATTGCTAGATGGTCACTTCGATTGGTACAGAAATTTATTCCTATGCTACCAGCTTAGGTTCGGACCTATAAGGTCACACACATTAGAGTTCATGATCCGATCGGATGGTTGATCAACGATTAAGAATCGTTCTAGGGTTAAATGATCAATACGATTGACATTTAACCCAGTGCAAGTATTGCAGGAGGATCGATTAGCAATTCGATTGCTAATTGGCTTAATTTGATTAAGCCAATGGGCTGAGATTAAGTCTAATTAAATATTATTTAATTAGATTTATTTTGGGCTTGATTGGATCAAGTCCAATTGATTTATTGGATAAGCCAAGTGCAAGGAAAAACTAGTCCTAGTTCAACTAGGACTTGGGTCAATCTAATTTCTAATTTGATTAGAAAATTAAATCAGATTTAAATCTAATTTAATATGATTAAATTAGATTCTTAATTGGGTTAAGACCTATTTTAATTAGGTTGATCTAATTTTGATTTGATTTGGTTTGGGAATCCAAATTAAAACAAGTCATAAGATAGAATCCTAGTAAGACTAGGATTCCACCTTGCGCCACATAAGCCTTCCCCACGCCCTCTCTCTTATTCAACGCCAATCTCCACTTATTTTGTGTGACAAAAGCCCTCTCCCAGGTCTCTCCCATGTTCACAAAAGGTTTCCTCTCTTCTTTCCTACATGGAAGGTGGTTTGGATCAAATAAAAAAGGAATAAGTTTGGATTTCGAATTCTATGAGATAGAGTTTTAGAAATCCAAAACTCTTTCAATTTTGCACCAAATTTATCCAAATTTTTTTTGAAATTTTCATGGCTTTTAGGGTACACATTGTGTACCCTTTGCTGGTGATCCATGTATGAAAATATGGAGGAGGTGCTCAAGAGTTGGGCGCCCCTTAACTTGCCATGTTTGGATAAGCCTTGACTAGGTATTTGACCTAGACAAGGACTCTATCATATCTCTCTGTATAAAATGAGTTTCTTTGTAAAATTTTAGGAGAAGATAGAGATTTGAGAGGCCTTTGAGCCATCCAAAAATTAGAGAGAAATACCTTTGGGTCGTGGAGATATAAAAGATGCAAGTTAGGGTGTCTAGAGAGAAAAATGTGAAAAAGAAGAGGGTCTTCTTCTAGGGTTTTTTGTTTTCATATCTTTCCTCCCTCCATCTTGAGTTTCCTGAGAGCGTCTCAGATCTGAAACTCCTCTTTTTACTTTCCATCTTTGGAAGAGTCCAAATCAAGAAAAAGGAGGCACCGATCAACTATCAAAGAAGGATCAGCGTAGTACTAGCATACTGTGCTAATTTCCTGAAGCAGGACTTCTGATCGAGATTCGTTGGCTCGTGTGGATGACTCCTAGAGGCCGGATGCGTGTGGGGCTTGCAACATCATCCTTAAGCCCGGATCAGCGAGGTTAGAGCATCTAACTTGCAAGGTAATAGATCTGATCTATTGTTTAATACATACATTAGATGTGGTATAGAAACATGTTGATATGATCAACATGTAGTTCATGCTATATTTATATATTTTAATTTCTAATTTAATGCTATGTAATAATCATGTAATAGGATCTTAGATCTAGAGATTCTCTGATTTTAGAAGATAAATTTTGATTTATTTTAGTCTTCCGCTGTATGATCTTGAAAAAGTTTTGTTGGGCATAAAATACCCTCGGCCGAAGTTCTTGGCAGGGTCGACCCTCACGAGGCTCCGTCCATGACTTCTGCCGCAAGGAAGACTTCGTCCGGATTCCTACGGGAGCCGGACTCCACCGACAACTTCAACCGCAAGTAGACTCCGCCCGGACTCCTACGGGAGCCGGGCTCCGTCCTCAACATCAACTGCTGGTAAGCCCTGTCCGGACTCCTACGGGAGCCGGACCTCGCCTTTGACTTTAATTGCAGGAAGACTCCACCCGGACTCCTACGGGAGCCGGGCTTCGTCCTCGACTCCAATGGCTGCAGACAGACTTCGTCCGGACTCCTACGGGAGCCGGGCTCCGTCCTCAACATCAACTGCTAGTAAGCCCTGTCTGGACTCCTACGGGAGCCTGACCTCGCCCTTCGTCCGGAATCCTACGGGAGCCGGACTCCGCCGACAACTTCAACCGCAAGTAGACTCCGCCCGGACTCCTATGGGAGCCGGGCTCCGTCCTCAACATCAACTGCTGGTAAGCTCTGTCCGGACTCCTATGGGATCCGGACCTCGCCTTTGACTTTAATTGTAGGAAGACTCCACCCGGACTCCTACGGGAGCCGGGCTTCGTCCTCGACTCCAACGGCTGCAGACAGACTTCGTCTAGACTCCTACGGGAGCCAGACTCCGCCGACAACTTCAACCGCAAGTAGACTGCGCCCGAACTCCTACGGGAGCCGGGATCCATCCTCAACATCAACTGCTGGTAAGCACTGTCCGGACTCCTACGGGAGCCGGACCTCGCCTTTGACTTTAATTGTAGGAAGACTCCACCCGGACTCCTACAGGAGCCGGGCTTCGTCCTCGACTACAACGGCTGCAGACAGACTTCGTCCGGACTCCTACGGGAGCCAGACTCCGCCGACAACTTCAACCGCAGGTAGACTCCGCCCGGACTCCTACGGGAGCCGGGCTCCATCCTCAACATCAACTGCTGGTAAGCCCTGTCCGGACTCCTACGGGAGCCAGACCTCGCCCTTCGTCCGGACTCATATGGGAGCCGGACTCCGCCGACAACTTCAACCGCAAGTAGACTCCGCCCGGACTCCTACGGGAGCCGGGCTCCGTCCTCAACATCAACTGCTGGTAAGCCCTGTCCGGACTCCTACGGGAGCCGGACTTCGCCTTTGACTTTAATTGCAGGATGACTCCACCCGGACTCCTACGGGAGCCGGGCTTCATCCTCGACTCCAACGGCTGCAGACAGACTTCGTCCGGACTCTGCCGACAACTTCAACTGCAAGTAGACTCCGCCCGGAATCCTACGGGAGCCGGGCTCCGTCCTCAACATCAACTGCTGGTAAGCCCTGTCCGGACTCCTACGGGAGCCGGACTCCGCCGACAACTTCAACCGCAAGTAGACTCCGCCCGGACTCCTACGGGAGCCGGGCTCCGTCCTCAACATCAACTGCTGGTAAACCCTGTCTGGACTCCTACGGGAGTCGGACTTCGCCTTTGACTTTAATTGCAGGAAGACTCCACCCGAACTCCTACGGGTGCCAGGCTTTGTCCTCGACTCCAACGGCTGCAGACAGACTTCGTCCGGACTCCTACGGGAGCCGGACTCCGCTGACAACTTCAACAGCAAGTAGACACCGCCCGGACTCCTACGGGAGCCAGGCTCCATCCTCAACATCAACTGCTGGTAAGCTCTGTCCGGACTCCTATGAGAGCCAGACCTCGCCTTTGACTTTAATTGCAGGAAGACTCCACCCGGACTCCTACGGGAGCCGGGCTTCGTCCTCGACTCCAACGGCTGCAGATAGACTTCATCCGGACTCCTACGAGAGCCGGACTCCGCCGACAACTTCAACCGCAAGTAGACTCCGCCTGGACTCCTATGGGAGCCGGGCTCTGTCCTCAACATCAACTGCTGGTAAGCCCTGTCCGGACTCCTACGGGAGCCGGACCTCGCCTTTGACTTTAATTGCAGGAAGACTCCACCCGGACTCCTACGGGGATCGGGCTTCGTCCTCGACTCCAACGGCTGCAGACAGACTTCGTCCGGACTCCTACGGGAGCCAGACTCTGCCGACAACTTCAACCGCAAGTAGACTCCGCCCGGACTCCTACGGGAGCCGGGCTCCGTCCTCAACATCAACAGATGGTAAGCCCTGTCTGGACTCCTACGGGAGCCGGACTTCGCCTTTGACTTTAATTGCAGGAAGACTCCACCCGGATTCCTACGGGAGCCGGGCTTCGTCCTCGACTCCAACGGCTGCAGACAGACTTCGTCCAGACTCCTACGGGAGCCAGACTCCACCGACAACTTCAACCGCAAGTAGACTCTGCCCAGACTCCTACGGGAACCCAGCTCCGTCCTCAACATCAACTGCTGGTAAGCCCTGTCCGGACTCCTACGGGAGCCGGACCTCGCCTTTGACTTTAATTGCAGGAAGACTCCGCCCGGACTCCTACGGGAGCCCGAGTCGGGCTCCGTCCTCGACTCCAACGGCTGCAGACAGACTTTGTCCGGACTCCTATGGGAGCCGGATTCCACCCACGACCCCAACTGCAAGTAGACTTCGTCCGGACTCCTATGGGAGCCGGACTCCGTCTTCTATTCCGACTGCGAGAAGACCTCGCCCAAACTCCTACGGGTACCGAACCTCGCTACCGACTCTAACCGAACTTTGGCCGACCAGTCTGGACCCCTTGGCAGGCCACAGTAACGGACAACACTGCTCCACTCCCTGCGGCGAACCCTACGCAGCTCCATTACTCCCTGACAGGCCGTATTAACGACCACGATTCTGCTCCACTCCCTGTGGCAGATCCTGTGCGATTCTACCATTCCCTGACGAGTCACGATAGCGGACGCCGCTCCACTCCCCGTAACTGATTCTACGTGGCGAGCCACGGCAATAGCCACGATCCCACTCTACTACCCTCTGCAATAAATTCCTCCTGACTCTGGGCGTTCCACTACCAGACGGTTACAGGCGTCGCCATCAATTTGTCGCCCCCTCCGCCTATAAAAGGGGTCCCCAGATACGTTATTCAATAAGCTCTAGTTTTTTACCTAAAAACTCTGCTAAATTCTCCGTTCGAGCACTCCATTCTTGTTGAGGCAGAGAACTGACTTGAGCGTCGGAAGGTCTTGCCGGAGCAACCCCACCTCCGGTTTAGACTTCCTTTGCAGGTCCCGGCGGCGACCGCGACTCCCTCGACTCTAGCTTCTCCGTTCTTAAAGGAGCACTCAACGGAACCGCCTTCGATCGCCTCCTCCGCACCCACTCCTTGTTTCCCCCACGGGATCCTCGCCTGATGCCTTCTTGCGAAGCATCCGCACCAATACCCACGGCCTCCGCAGCCGTATCCCGGACCCCGGTCATGCCTGTGGTTTCCAGGCCCCACATCCTCCAGCTATGGTCGCCAGCAGGGAGTGGCCGGACAATCGGCCTCCGACGGATTTCACCAACACCATCTCGGGAGGATCCCGACGGGAAACGACCAACATACCGTCTGTATCCCCCAAGCGACAAAAGACTGAAGAGCCCATAACTTTTACCGAAGAAGACACTCAAGGAGTCCAATTCCCTCATAATGATGCGGTCGTAGTTTCCTTGAATATAGCGAATTATGACGTCCGTCGCATTCTTGTCGACAATGGAAGTTCGGCCGACATCTTGTTGTACGACGCCTTTTCAAGAATGACCACTCTTGATGGTCATCTAAGGCCGATTGGCTCCCCCCTGGTAGGGTTTACCGTGATGCCGTTCCGACGGAAGGGATAATAACCTTGACTGTGGCCGCAGGTCAATATCCAAGGCAATCCGGGGCTCTGGTGAATTTCTTGGTGGTGAAGGCGCCGTCGCCTACAACGCAATCCTCGGCCGACCTGGCCTCAATGCTCTCCGAGCCATCGTATCGACCTACCATTTGAAGTTGAAGTTCCCCACCGACCAGGGGATCGGAGAGGTCCGGGGAGATCAAGCTCTGGCCAGACACTGTTACAATATAGCCTTGCAAAGAGGCGATCAATCTGATTCCTGCCCCGTCGATGGACTGGATGCTCGCGATGACCTCATCGAAGAGAGGGGTGCCCCCATTGAAGATCTGGTACCAATCCCTTTGAACGACGGGAACTCGGAGCATGTAGCAATGATTGGCTCCAACCTAGGGGAGGAGGTGCGGGCGTGTCTCATTGATTTTCTACAAAAAAATGTGGACGTTTTCGCTTGGGTTCCAGCAGACATGCCGGGGATTGACACGGAAGTCATGAAGCATCATCTGGCCGTCGATCCAA